>NW_021633813.1:0-52388 GCF_004799145.2 Neltuma alba
TGTTTTTCCACTTTCATGGTCCACATGCAAGTTACAGAGGATTAGACTGTCTACAATTGGGCCCACTTCCAACAATCTGATCATCTTTTCTAGTTCTTAATCAACCATGTAATAAGAGATAGCAAAATTATGACCGTACTGAAATTTCAAAAATAATCATGATAAGATAATGATGGACTGCTATTAGGAAGAGCAACCTGTTAGGATGAGGTGCTATAAATGCACAAATTGAAGAAATGTGATGTAGAACTCCTGCCATGAATTTCTTTCCTATAGCCGATATTCCATATTTAGACGATGTATCCGATGCCATAAATACATTTTGACCATTCTGTGACAGGCTAAGATGCACGTGAGCTCCAGAGCCAATGTCATCCAAAAAGCACCTTCAATATCACAAAAGAACAATGTCATGCGCACGCAAAATATATATTACTCATTATTCACTTGAAGCAACCAAAGACAGTTCAATGGCTGTAGGTATTTATTACATAAATAAAAAGGCTGAAGTAGAGGGCCTGTCTCTAGCCCCTTTGCTTTAACATTAAAATTCAACGCCCTCCAAAATAGAGCGGCAAGATGATTATAGTTTCTCATATAGAATTTCCACTCTACTTTGGCATAAAAGTTGCCAGCAGCCCATGCTTTCTTGCAATTGACTTGATAACCTCACGAGTGTAGATTAACTGATCCGCAGCTTCAGTACAGGTCGAATAGCTCAGAATCACTTCAAACTGACCTTTTCCAGCTTCTGCATGTACCTTCAATACATAGAAAGAAAGAATAATTAGAAGATCAAGGGCCATTGATTACAACCTCAGGAGAGGAAATTGCAGGAGACCTACAAGAACCAACCAAAGGACAATTTAAGCATTGATTTGGCACATGCCGTATGATGACAATCCTTCCCAGAAGACCAGAACCTTGGTTAGGCACAGTAATCTAACATGCTCCATGTTTTAGACGGAGTAGGAGGCATTGGTTCAGCAATGTGGATATTTTAGTTTGGAGGTATCTTAGGATCTTAACCATTGTACGAAGATATTGTAAGGCCTGCTACAAAAGGCCAAGTGAAGTTGGGGCTTTCGCACAGTCAACTTTTTTATTAGCAAAATATATAATAATGTAACTTGGAATAATGCGACATGTGGAGTGAAGCCGATGAAGAAGCTTGACCAACCTAAATGCATGGTAAGAGGAAATTCAATATCTATATCCTCTTTCTGCATATACAACTTACAGTATAGATGCGACATGAAAAGGGCAAGAATAGAAACCAGGACTTGATTCAAGATGCGTGCAAAATGACATGATTACAGTTTAGTCAAAAATGGAAGACAATCAGAGATGTTAATTGAAATGATAGAGTTGTTATTTATTTTATCATTCAATGATATAATATTCAGAAGTTAGGGTCAGTAATTGGATAATTGGGATGTTTAGAATTTAATTCGAAATTTGCATAAAGGCATTTGATGTTAGGGATGTATAACACCATATCAAGATATCCTAGAAGGACTAAGATACCAGGTATCACCAGCATTTCTCCTTTAGGTTCCGTACATAGGCCTCCAGCACATCTTGCCCTCATTTTTATGATAAATTCATTGATATGATGACCTGACTTAAGAGTTTCGCTATCTTATAATCTTTCGGTTCCTGTCCCACATCACCATATTATACTTGACTCAGGATTCAGAGAAAATTCATTTACCTGATGTTTAGAAAGTGGCCAATATAGATCGCAAGGACAAGAAGTGATTTTACATTTAAAACTTATTCGTGCTCCAACAAACAAAAGTTGAATGGAACTGTTCGTTGTAAATGTGAGCAGGTAAACTCAAATTTCCTTCCTCTTCCCTCGATAACTTTTCAATAAATAATGAACTAGATACATACTTCAAATCATAAGCTAGACGCTTTAGATTGAAATGCAACACTCAGACTCATACAACAAAAGGTTTTCATCGTATCTACATATGTAATAGATGATGCTGTAAATTCCTTTTTACCTGTTCCACTAAAATACCCAAGGAATGAAGAGCAGCAATGACTTCCTGAAATACGGGGGATGTCGCATCGAATGCTGACGTGGAGGAGTAATGAGTCGAGTCAATCGGCACCCATTCTTCTTTCCCTTCCCTGTAAAGTTTTGTTTGTTTTAATTCACTTATTTAATCAACTGTGATGGTATAATTCAATCATTAATCAGAAAAGAGTATAATTTTAGTACCTAGTTACACTCTTCAAGAGATAAAATTCATTCTCAAACCCCGTATTCACTACCTGGAAACATAGGTTCAAACATTAAACAGCAGTCCGTAAAATGGGCCAAGTGAGTTAAACAAACCAACCTTTCATGGCTTGCAAGTTAAACAGGCTAACTCATTTAACTCACCTTAATTTAGTGGGTTGAAAATCAAAACCCGGCTCACACGGGTTAAGTGGACCAACCCTCTTAACTCACCAAAAAACATTAAAAAGTTCAAGAAATTAATACGTCTTCCACCGTTTAAGCTTCCAATGTTTATCACCAATTTTTTTTTTTAAAAGGGAAAATAATATGTTCAAATATCTTAGGTCATTCTAATGTCTTAAACCTCAACAGTATTTGAATCTCATCTTGTGCATGTAGTGTCGCCATCAACACTAATATCTCCTTCTCTGCCATGCACATCAGTATCTTTTACAATAAAATTTAAACAAAGTATTATTTAATTAGTAATATATAAAATCAAAAGAACAATAAGTAAATAAAGAACGACTACCAAAAACACGTCTTAATAAATTACCAATGTCATTATATTCAAAACCACGTAGATACTTGAACATTGTCTAAAGGAGGGAACTTCTATACTTATTCAAAACTCGAGAGCCAATACTAAGTTTATTCACCTAGCTCCCTTGCTGGCCGTTTAACTTACAGGATAAATGTGTTGGATTCATAAGATCACACTCAAAAATATTTCTAAAGAAGTCTCAACTCGATTCAACAAATTTGCAGGTTAAATAGGCCATCTCATCGGGCTCAACTCATTTTGATGGCTCCACATCACAATTAAGACAAGATTTAAACCATACCAAGTCAAATTCATGTTTCAGAATCTTTAACACTCTTCTTAAGGCCTCCCTTGGGCAATATTCCCATGCTTCACCTCGTTTAGTTTGCAAATTACACAAAACCATTTCCTCTTGCTTGCTCCTGTCACAGAAGAGAGTTGCATCAGTTTAATAATTCAATTGTATATGCTCAACGCAAAATAACTGTGCATATCACGAGTTGCCGGCTCTTTGAATGTTATTCTTCAACTAATGTATCAAAAGTTGGCCAAAGAAACCAATGTATCGATAGAAAAGAATAAAGACCCATGGTTGAACTCAAAATACTTGTCATTATCATATTACTGCCTCTATTTGCAAAAATGTTACTTTTGCATTGCGAATTTCATTATCTTAGACTTTCAAAATAAATATCAGATATAAATATTAAAAAAAAAAGGCACAATTTTGGGTGAAAAATTCGAAACTAAACACAATTTGCAAGTACCAGTTGACTATAAAATATCAGAAAATCCCATCAAGAAAGAAACGGAGTACCAAGGAATTCTGCTTTTTGTAGACAAATCAGGCATTATGGTTACTTCACCAACTGCAGTCAAACCAGACCCTTCTACTGTTGTATCAAGATAAGAAGGTACTGCTACAACGCCGCTTGCCAAACCAACCCCATGCTCCTTAACGACATCATTGAAACGCTTTCCCGGAACAACCTGAAACAAAAATTGGCAGCATCTCATGAATAGCACAAATAATAGAAGTTCCAAGCAAAGTCAAAACTAAACTTCAGCAGATCTTGAAAACAAGTTCCCAAATACTATAACAGATACTACTCATTCTGATGTGAGTGATAAAAAGGGAAAGCATGATGAAACAATGAGAATGTAGCGACTATCATGAACACAAATTCTGCTCGTTGATGATCCTAGCATCGATTGTGCATGTTCACCACTACTATTGCACAGCAATGAGAATTCATCACGTTTCTTAATTTTGCTTCTTTAATCATGAATATATTTTGATTTATTTTTTTTGAAGAAAATTTCAAATAATCCCTGATAGTGTGATAGCCATCACAATATTGTGCTAAAAATTATTATGTGCTACTTGTATTTTATTGTTGAGTATATAAGCATAAAAAGAGCTGGACATGAAATTCACTGGAAGCTATTGGAAATCAAAATCCAGAGGAAGGACACTTTATTAGTAGGGCCATGTCTCTAGAAGAATTTCCCTAAGATCATGATAGTATCTAATATTTAAAATTCTTCTTACTCTCACTACTAGCTATGTGGCTGTTACCCACTTTAAGGAACTGCATCAATCTACCCTCAAAGTCACTGATTAGGTGAACACATGATTACTTATTCATGAAGGGAATAAGAAGGAAAAGAAAAATTGCTGCACTTTTCTTAAAAGATTCTCGTTCTACATTAAGGATGTGCTGCAATTTTCTTTTGAGATTCTGGTCCCACATTAATGTGAACATGAACTGTGGTTTCAATTTTATAAGCAATTTACTTTTAAAATGTTTATTCAAATGCCTTATTTCCCTCATCATGCAAAAATTCAAGAATTCTTCCTTTTTCAATGATTACTTGTACAATTTATCACAGATGTAGCTTAAGGAAGAATATTTTAGATACTTACTTGTCCGAGAAGACATCTATTTCAGGAAATGTTAGAATCGCTTAAACAGGCAATAGCAGAGCTGACATGTGACACCATGATGCTAAATTATGGCAAACTTTTTCTTAAGGATAGTTAGATGACTTTACTTTCCTCCCAATTATCGAAAACAGGAATTTTCACTCTTAAACCAGACGGAACAAACAAGTGGTATAAACCTAGTTATGAGGACCTTGAACAGTTGACTTTCCTTATCAATTTTTTCCAATTGCTAATATAATCATGAATTTCTTTCTCATATTACAATATCTACCTTTCTAATTCAACAAGTAAACATATGCAACTTTCTCCTCAAGTTCCCAAATGAAAGGTCCCCATGTAAGACAGGAACAAGAAGAGGATAGAAATAGGCTGACGTAAACTCACACGGCATCTATGCTGTCCAGAAATATCAACCCACATGAGACGAACAAGTGACAATTCAGCCTCTAAGGCAATATTTGACTTTTGGGACAGGATGTTGCGTGAAGTGATAGTACCAGTGGCTGATTTAATCTTGTAAAAGTGGATTGCATTTCGTGCAAAGATGTCGTTAGCGGCTTCCACAGCCTCAGGAATTGAGAGATCACCATCAATGCATGCATCCCGTAAAACAGAGAAAACAACTTCACGAGACTTCTTTGCACCTGTAAAATTAAATTTTAAGTTTATTTCAATCAACTATGCTTTGCAATCAAGTATTGTGGCAGGGCCGAGATTGTTGGTTATATGCATAATATTATTCAGATGAAATATGAAGGAGATCTAATTTGCTTTTGCATGTATAAATAGGCAGCATATTACATGTAAGTTAGCAATGTTCCTAGCTTGTGAATGGGCCATATTTTTTTGGACAGCACCACTACACACAGCAAAGGGTATATTTCATGACTATGCACTATTTTATCTAGCACATCTTACTGACTAACATTCTGACTCAAAAATTTGATTCCGGTTTACTTGAAGTCAATTACGCTCCAACAGTCCAACCATATTGCAAATGCCAAATAGCTGATGACCTGTTCTGACCAAGGACTTCCTTAATTGGGTAAGTTTAAAGAGCTTGGAGATGGGGTTAACATCTACTCCTCCTCAAACTTGAAGAGGGGGAGTCCTAGTGATTGCAGTCACTAGGCTCAACTCTCCTTGACATCATGTCCAGATCTCATAGGACCAAGTCAACTTGGTTTGTTTTCATTTTTAGCTCTCTGATTTTCTAAGATATCCTCTAATACTTGTTATATCTCTTTAATTAATTTATCTCGTAGGATTCTAGTGGTTGATTCGTGGGCACAGCACCTCTGTATGTCCTCCACCTTTTCACTAATAAGACATTAATTCAGTTCTCAATCTGTAAGTAAGCCACCAGCATATGTCTCCTTTTCAAACCTCTGGTCCTCATTTATGTATGCAGGGACCATAATATTCTGAGGAGTCAAGAAATATTCCAAGAATCAGGATAAATGTTGTGGCAGGAAAGCAGTCAACAGGCATCTTGGCAAAACAATGCTAGATGGCGCTAAATAAAAAAGTGGTTAAAACAAAACAATTGTTCTAGTAACTGTGTACATAAAGAATAAATGTTAATGATGCTAACCAACCTAAGTAGAATGTTTCAGGAAATGCATAGCCATCAGTACTGAACATCACCTGCAAATTATTCACGCAAGACATTAAATTCACCAGCACAGACATAAAATACAACTCCACATGCCATATTAACACGTTCGTGCCAGTTCAGCGTGTGTAATAACATAGCCAGTATTAAAAAGTTGAAGTTTCAATTTTAGAAGTAAAGAAGTTTTTACAAGGTAAAAAGAGGGTGAAAAACGCAAGCAGCAAAGAAAGAAAGCATTGCTTTCTCACTCCATACTCAGACAAATTAACATAAAAGTTAAGAGTTATAATAATTGAAGCTACATACTATAGATTATGTAGTATAAACTTCTAACACTAGCTCCATGTGTCGCACGTGAAATTTGTTTCCTACCAGTGCATGGCAACACTTATTTTCTACGTCCATGGCACAGTACTTTCATATTATTTTTTGAACTCTGTATATTGTCACCTTATTTATTGGAGCCAGCTCCAATAGCTCTTTAACTGAAGATATCATTCCATGAACACTAAGCTTTGGAATTGCCAACCCAAAATCGAGGTACACCTGAAGGAAAAAACTGTATATTATCCTCAAGGCCAAGGAACCTGGTACCCAAATTAGGTATATGCTAATATAATTTACTGAGTCATCTAACATTTACCTGGGAGTAAACAGAGGCAAGATATGATGCTTCCCTGGAGAATGGATAGGATGCATGTAAAAGAACTATACGGCACTTGGAATATCTCTTGTCCTCAAGAACTGCACGGAGATGAAGAGGATTGGATAGTCGCATATCTAGATCTGTATCTCCAAAGCTACAAACAAAAATCAATAAATAGCATATTACGTAAAAGTGAAAGGTATATTGATTGAGAGACCTAATCTCAATTTAGTAGTATGGGTGCTTAATAGGGTATTCAAGTGGATTGGTTCTCCCATCCCACTTGACTCGCAGGGATGTTCAATATGATATTAACAGAGAAGCAGTAAATAACAGAGGAAACTGCAACTTTGACGTAAACAAGATTTTTGGTAAATCCTAGTAGTGGACCAGGCATGGACCACTGCATTTCCACAACATTAATGACGTACTGCCAAATGCAAGACAGTGCAAGAACCCTTATTAACTGAACTCTAGTTATTTACAAGAAATTTTAATTAACTCAGTTCATACTTACTTAGAAGTAATTATTTGGAAACCTCAAAAAGCTACCAGTTTTTAAAGCTCATCCATTCCCCCAAAAATATTTAGCTAGCAATCATAGCACATGTAGAAGCGCATCAGACAATTTAAGAATTATCCATTACCCTGTGTGTATCTGCATTGGCAAGTCATAAGACTGAGCAACTTCCAAGCTTTGCAAGAAGATGTAATCAATAAGGTTCTTGTTTGTTATACGGAACGGCTTCCCAGCTGAAAATAAGGAATTACAGCTAAGACTATCCAGCGTTACGTTAAACTGAAACCAATTCATATACTCTACTTACCAATTAGCACTTCATTGAGACCCTTCTCTGCATCCTTGTTGGTCACTTTTGTATTGATTTCAAGACCGCTACGATATGCAGCAATGCTTTTCAATCCAAAGATTTCACTAGCAACCGTAACAAAAATGCTAAGGAGTCCAGTTAAACCAGTGAATAATTTCGCAACTATATACCAATTAAGAAAAGAAATTGATATGCAAAGGATATGATTTCAACTTTGAGACAAATGCTTCAGTGAACTTATCCAATGTCCAATGAGATCCATGTGGCAACACCTAAAGCAACATGAGTTAGAAAGCCATGAAGTCAATACCAAACAGAACATTGGCCTATGGCTTAGCGACAAATAGTATGACTGCAATCACAGATACAAGAATGGAATACAAACAAAGGATGAAACCAAATTTCAATATTTCATGTATCTGGAATGAACGAATCTGTGAGAGTAATTCGCTAACAAAATTGCTGTTTCACAATGCTCCTTGCACGGTACCAACAGCAACACAAATAAAGAACAATATAGTGCCTAAAAACAACATAAGATGCCCAACAGTTATGCAATTTCGGATCAAAAATGGAAATCTAAGTTTCTCACTTCATCAAGAATTTTCTCGGCCAACCGTTCAACTCTTAAGATTCTACCAACAAGAGGTGTCAAACTCTCGTGCCACTTTAAATCATGCTTTTTATCCAATTCTAACCCATCGTCAATGAGTATGGCGGAGATTTTTGCAGCTTTGAAGCACTTAGAACAGATGGATTGCAATCCAGAAACTCTTCGATATTCTTCAACACTTTGCAAAGAACATTGGCATCCATAGAGTTCAGCAATTTCTCTTACACTTCTCTGTCATTGCATAATTTGAACACAAATCATATGTCAAACAGAATAATTTGAAAATTCTCGAGCAAATTGCATTCAATAACACTTGACTTTAGCACATATAGATTGTGAGGTAGAACTGGGAATTAAACCACAGATGCTGCATGGCATCAATTTGACAAGAGATTGGTAAATACTTCATGCAACATATTCCATTGAATGAAATCAATCATTATTCTGGGTACTCATGAGTGGGTTTGAGTTTCTATTTGAAACACCATAAAATACAGTAACATGCTAGAAATCCTGAAGCATGGCTCAACAGGAGTTGATGCAGCGAAGTGAAAGCAGAAATCATAGCATAATTCAGTAATTACTTCCAATAAATTTACAGAACATGCTAAAGCTTTGTTTCTTGATCCTTTTTCCTTCAACCACACTTCCAAATATCATTTATCTCTGGCAAGAAAGTCCCAACCTCAGGTCATCAGTTTACTATGTCTTTTGGTTTGATTAGCTTGATATCACGATTGCATAGCTATGTTCTCAATAAGAGGAAAGGAAACTGTAAAGAAATCCTTGTGCCGCCCACACTTTCAAGCAATTACAATCACGTTGACATCCCAATGTCAAAACCAAAAAACCAACTGGAATGTAACATGCTATTTACAGCTATCTGTTTTACATATGTACTCAACATCGTGCAAGCTGGTAGGGAAATACGTCATTGACTGACAGTACACAGATGATTCAAGTTTTCATTTTAAGAGGGTCACGCTCGAGAATAGCAGAATAAAAAATTATCATCCATAATTGTTCGAGGTCGATCATTTCAGTTGTTTCGTATAATGATTGTGGTTCGCCTATGATAACAACTGATTCAGAAGCGAATTGTTTTTAATGGAACAGGGGAATTAATGAAAGGAGCCCTCTGTTCCTTTAGAAAGTCAACTCGTATTATCACTCAAATAAATCATTTGAGGATTTTTTTTCCTTCTTATCAGATTTGACAATGTGAAAGCTAAACCGGTCAGATCCGGAGCATGAGCTTAGAGCAAATGGCGACGGTGGTAGCGAACAAGGAGAAGAGAGTGAGGAAGAAGTACCTTGTAGGATATAGAGTGGGGTGCGAAAGAAACGGCATCCCCGTAGGCTTCAGAGAAGGCATGGATGAAAGCGAAGTTGGAGTTCAGCTCAACTATATTGTGAGCGTGAGCGTCGATGAGCTCGACCTCCTCTACAGCTCTTCTCAGTTCTGCAAAGTCCATATCTTCTGCGTTTGACTGTTGAAGAAAAACCGCCTCCCCCTTTCCGTTTTTTCTTGATAGAGCTCGTCCCACTCTCTCTTCTAGTTATTTGTAGTATATTCATGTACATATGGACACGCAACTTATACATCTCCATATTACATACACGCGCGTGTCGGGTTACTTGAAGTCGAGCCACGTGAACTACAGTCCCATATATTCGTCATTGGTTGGCCGCCATCGGAGACGGAAAGAAATGGATAACTTCACGTATTTATTACTATTACATTGCTTTTATTACGTAATCCGTATGTCTCACATTCCACTCTTGAAAAATTTGATTTTGAATATCCGGCGCATTTTGCTGACTTGGTCTATTGTCTTAGCCCATGTTTGGATTTCCGTTTGGAGGGATAAATGTGAAACTGAGATTTGGGGTTTTTTGGAATTCAAACTTGCTGTTTAGATAAATTAAGATGTTAGCTAACTTTTGGGCCAAACTACCGGTGCGTTCCAACGCTCAAATGTGTAACTTTCGGAGTGTTTAGGAAGGTGCCTTCCAGCCTTTTCCAAGCTTCTCTCTCTAGTAGCCTCACCTGCCTTCTCAATTTCATCCACCATAACTAGGAACAAGGGAACCGTAATGGCTCCAAAAGAAATTGTAGTAGAAAAAGAATTAAATCTTAAACAAACACTAATAAAATCCCAAACTAGAGAGCAAATAAATTTTAATTTATATTCATATTTATCCATTATATATGTTTAATTATCTTGGTAACAAATATTTCTATTTTATAATCTCACAAATAAACTATTTTTATTTTATCATCATAATTTTAGGTAGCTTTTTAAATATTATCATATTAAAAACATAAAATATCAAACACTACTATTTAATAAAGTTCACGTATTTTTTAGTCATTTTATAGCTAAACTAACTTTTTTATTAATCATCCAAACAACTTTCAACTTTTTCAACTGACTTTTTAAAAATACCTATCCAAACATATCCTAATTGATTTTTGCTTTAATTTCAGTTACAAAAGTCAGTTGTACTATAAGTTAGTTTTATCCAACACCAATCTAAACATGCCCTTAATTTTTAGGGCGGCGGGGTGGGCCCTGTTGCTGTCATGGGACACGTGGCTCCTTATAGGAGCATCGGGTGGAAAGCAGAAGCTTGTAGAAGGAGCGTCTCCCCCTGTGGATCTTTCCCATGTGATTCCGATTGATCTGTTGTGACAGAAACATTTCATTTATAAGGAGTTGTCAATATCAACCAACCAAAATTTAAACAGCATTCGCAGTTAATTGAAATACTCATGCTTTAATTAATACTTAATATAAAAGATAAATAACTAAATTTAAGAATATTAGAAAAATTAGTTAAATTAATTATTTATAATAATTAATATTTCTTTAACTAAAATATTCTTATTAGTCATGTGTATTATAGAAAAAATATTTTAACATGTACGGTTATCATTGAACTACTTTTAGAAAAAAATAAATAAATGTGAAAAATAAAGTAGATTTAAGTCTTATATTTAAAATTAAATTAATTTTTCAACTAGCTCTTATAATTAGGATAGGAGGTAATAGTACACTAATTAACCTATAATTCACAGGTTCGATATAAAATCAATTATTAAAATATTAAGCTAGTTTTCTTGGGAAGAATTGCTATGAAGTCCTAAGTTAAAAACATAATTATCCAAAAGTCCTAAGTTTATAATGTGTTTTTAAAAAATTCCTATTAATTATAAGATATTTTCACCTAAGTGTAATTTCAATGTATATGATTGAACAAGAATAATTTAAGAAAGTTAATACACATTTATTACAAATAAATATTTTTTTTAAAATCTCACCAAATTAGTTATCTAGTTTTTATATTAAATACTAGAGGTAGTAATAAATAATAAATTAACAACTACTCACTTGCTATTAGGACTTACAAATAATTATTTAACTAATTTCTTTAACATCTTCAAATTAGTTATCTAGCTTCTGTATTAAGCACCAGAGATGGTAGTAAATAATAAGTTAACAACTGTTCACTTGTTGTTAAGACTTAATGATAATCATTTTATTTTCTTGGATGGATTTGAATTATAACAGAATTTTAGTTGTTTAAAATATGAAATTTGGTTTAATTTCCCATTCTCCTGCGTAATGTGAATACGATTTTATTAGGCGCACGACTAAAGTATATATCACAAAATCAAAATGCCAAATTATCTACCGTTCAAATTTAATCATAATTTTTGCAAACCAAATTTAATCATAATTAAATTTATTCACAACGTAAGACCAAACTACATGAATTCCATTCCAATATTGATATACATATCATTAAATATTTACATGAATATAGAAAATAAACCATAACAAAAATATTTACTAAATTAATCTGGCCCATGGATGGGACTGATTAACGGTTGATAAAAGATAAATTGAATAGAACGCGCCTAAACGATGAGTAGGCCCTTGACTCTCTAAAAATGGAAAGTGGGTCCCCATAAGCCAGTTCATGTTTCCGTCTTTAGGAAAACAAACAATTCCAGAGGTTCATCTGACTAGATAAAAATAGCAAGACTAACCAGAAAAAACCAAAACTCACCGGGAAAAAGAGCAAGGCCGGCAAATTGGCTCAGGAAAGAAGCAGGGCCAAGCCCCAGACAGAAACTAACAAAAGTCAAGTGTAAAGCTCGTCAGAACTATACTTGAAAAATTAAAACTGCTAAACAAAAAACCAACAAGAGTTGGATCTAGCGAAAAAGTTTAGTCCCTCACAACATGACGAATCAAGATTCGAATCTCTGCTAGAAGAAGTGTCTACATTTAGTGTCCAACAGTGTCTCGAATAGGATTGCCTCCAATAAAAAAATACATATGCTTTAGTGGAAAAAAAACTGCTAAACAAAAGGACCACAAGAAAAAGTAAAACAGAAGTTAAAAACCTTACAGTTCGGGGAATGGAAGAATTATGGCATACCACAAGAAAAAGTGAAGCAGAAGTTCAAAACTTTACTGTTCATAGAATGGAAGAATTATGGGAAAAGAAGTCATCTTTAAAGTTATCTCTGATCACTCTACCTAATACATTTTCGCATACCAAAAGCCAAACTGACAACTTTTTTTATTTACGCTTATTAAAGTTTTTCTCCCTGCATATTTATAGATAATTCTCAAATCTCTCTTTTCTTCCTCTCTTTACAAATTTGACAATCAAACCGAGCGATTAAAAGCGACTAATACCGCCCAGTTACTTAAAGCTCAACAACCAACGATATGCGGCTATGCACAGTTTGGTCAATGCAACTTTTGGAGCCCTGATCTGGCCTCCTCTATGAAGGAATGCCTTGCTTAGGTTGCATACTAGCCTAGCTTTATAATCTAGCCTCCACTAATCGTGTTGTATTGGTAAAAAAAAAAAAAAAAGCAACTGCAGTGAAGATAAGAGGAAAAACAAATACAGAGCGTGCGCTTTTAAAAAATAAAAAGAAAAGAATGTACGGATGTGAGTGTAGCCTCTGCATGTGTTTTTATACATTCTATGCTTCACAAAATATTAAAAAAAATAGTTAAATTAGTGTGTATTAATTTTCCTAAAATAGCTTATTTAATTTTGCCATTATAATAATCTCGTGATGAAAATATTTATATGTTTAATCAACAAGAATATTTCTAAAAAAAATTATATATTTGGAAGACAAAATAGAATGTAGCATTATATTTAAGATTAGAGGTAGTATCATATTATATTGAGAAAACTGTTGAAAAAAATTCTCATTAAAATATTTGTTGGTTAAAAGTATTTGAAATTTGTTTAAGGATTAGCAACTCATTTTCAATGGAATCGCACTCGCTGAAAAACGAGTTACGTTCAATTCAAATCATTTTAAGTGGAAACAAACTTTTTTAAATAGGACTCTTCAACAACTTTTTTTATTTTCTTTTTGTCTTAAATACAAAATCCATCTCGACACCGTCGGATTATTAACATTGACTTTCATCCCTGCCCCATGGGTGAGTTTAATAGTCAAGCTCCCTTCGATCTTTACACTTAAAAGTCAATCTCCGTCACTTTTGTACCTCTCCGCTATCTTTTGGGAAGCCCACGCTCCTACGCTCTATAGAAACTGTTACTTGAAATATGCTCTGTGTCTAAGATTGGAAGAGCGTTTTTATTTAAAAGTCACTCCTTCAAGTTCAAACGCAAGGAGATCATGTATGTTTCAATTGCTCAAAGAATCTTGTCAGGTAATTTTTGGCAGAACAGTGGCCATCGACCTTGGGCGCAATAAAGGAATTATACGTAGTACTCTTCAGATTCTTAATATAAGATTTATTTAATTAATTTGATTAAATTAAGAAAATTAAGTAAGTTAATTAATTATAGAAAATATGACTTATTTTTCTAAAACAATATAATTATTTTCTACAATATCTTCTCCTCTCCTATTTGATTATAGCATTTTTGAGGATATTTTAGTTTCTTTAATTTTTCCCTTTTCGTCACGAGATGTCCTTTATTCATTGCATGATCAAACTGTATTTTATTGGATATTAGCCGAAAAAAATATAAAATCGTATATTAACACATTGGCTCGTATTTTAAATAAATAATAAATTCACATAGGCCTGCATTAACATTTACTAATATTCCTTATATTTTTAGATGGAATTTATACTTAACTTATAAAATTAAATGCATTTATATATTGGGGAATGCCTCCTAAGCAGGCATGCAGATGTGTTTTGAATAACCGTATATACATACTTCCCCGTTTTAAATATAAGAATTAATTATTTTATATTACAAATTATATTATAAACTAAATCTTATATTTATATTTAGGGCGGAATGAGTGTATTGATAGGCATAAAATGGCTGAAAAAATCAAGGAAGCATATCAGGGACCCGTAACTACCTTGGTCCGGTAATCTCCACGAAATAGCGTCAGAAATTTCATAGTGACGTGACTGACCCCGGACAACTTGAAGCTTTTATATGGCAGGTCAGAAGCTTGAAATAACAGACGTGGCTGCCAGTCCACCACACCTAGCCTTGCCAGCACAAGCAATCTTCCCCACTAAATGAAGAAGTAATTATAGTTAGTGAAGACATGGTTGGACCACACCTAGGCTTGCCAGCTCAAGCAGTCTCCTGTCGCCCACCTTTGTTTAAGTTTCCATGGTTGGACCACACGGATTATCAGGCCTAACAATGAACTTGCATACTCATTTAGACCCCACTGAAAGGAAAAATCGAGAGAGAGAGGGGGGGGGCGAGATTATTGATTATCTACAGGAGACGGTCGGGAAGTTCCAGCGCTTGATATTTATCCTTTAACTGTTACTCGTACGTATTGTTTCTTTAAGCAGTAAATATAACGTGTTTTACATTACAATATGAATCTTACTAAAAAAGTACTCCTCCGATCCTAAATGTAAGACCCTTATATACACTAGTATAAGGGTCTTACATTTAGGACCGGAGGAGTATATAAATTAGCACTAGCTCTCTAACGATTGAATGGGCAAGTGGAAAAGTAGCGTATATGTATATATGTAAGCATCTGTATATACACACACCTCGTACGGTGAAACCAAAGCAATTTGTTCGATGATAAATGATATGCGCATGAGCAAAAGCAAACGAAAAGATCATGATGACGGTGTTAATTGACAGGGACGAATTTCCAATATCCTAAATAAAAAACTCATATGAGCTTTATATTTAGGACCGGAAAAATATATATAACGTTACCACCGGACTAAGATGCCTCTTTAGTCTCTAGTTTCGCAGCCGCCGCTGGAAACCACACAACAAGCGTTGATCTCGACACCTTAACGTATTTTTGGGAGGGACATATGAAATTATCATTAATGTGCTATTTCCACGATTGACGGTGTGGAAGCTACCTATTTTTTCAATATTCGCAACGTGCACGGCAGGATAGGGCTCCGCGCGTTGAATTTCCATCCCCACTATTCGAAGCGACTCGGCCAATACACACAGACCCGAACTTGAACAGTATATCTCCCATCAAAACACACACCACAAATTAAACACACCAATACATACACCGCACCTCTTATCATGGATACCCAAGTTGTTTTGTGTGTTACTCAGGCCTTGCTCCTCTATGGTATGATATATATATGCCACACTCGCCATATTACCTGGCTAAGTGTATTCATAGACAGAGTCTTTCTATTTCCGTCCCCTCCCCCTCCTTATTTAATTTTCAGCGATTTGAGGTTCTTATATATACGATGATCAATTTGTTGAAACTGAGCATCTATATATATATAAATGCCCAGCTCCATTTTTAGCTTGTTTTTATTAAAATAATATAGTTTGCTCATCATAATTAAGCATGCATGCATTGAAGGAATATTATATGTGACAATTAATCTGGGAGACCTGGTTTTGTACAGGAGGAGGTACAATTAGTTTTACGAACAATTGCCAATTCACGGTATGGCCGGCAACCTTAAACAACGCAGGAAGCCCTGCACTGTCCACAACCGGATTCGAGTTGACGACTGGAGAATCTAGGGACGTGGATGTCCCTTCACCATGGTCGGGCCGATTCTGGGCTCGGACGGGATGCTCCGGTGGCGCCGGCAACTTTAAGTGTGACACCGCAGATTGTGGCTCCGGTCACGTCGAGTGCAACGGCAAAGGAGGAGCCACACCGGCAACGTTTGTAGAAATTACGGTGGCACCGAACGTTGGACATGATTTCTATTACGTGAGTAACGTGGATGGGTTCAACTTGCCGATATCTATGGCTCCACAAGGCGGCACCGGCGACTGCAAAGAGTCAAGCTGCAAGGCGAACATCAACGCGGCGTGCCCAAGTGACCTAAAAGTAACAGACTCCGATGGGAACGTTATTGCGTGCAAGAGTGCTTGCGCAGCTTTCAACAAGCCTGAGTATTGCTGCACCGGAGAGTACAACAGTTCAAGCACATGCAAACCCAGCAACTACTCCCAGTTTTTCAGCAGTCAGTGTCCTGAAGCTTAGAGTTTCGCTTACGATGATATCAGAGGCACCTTTACTTGCAACGGCGGAACTAACTACGCCATCACTTTCTGCCCCCAAGCATAGGAAAATCGGAGCTTCGTTACTCGTCTACCATGGGATAATAGTTATGCAATTGCTATGTCCAATAATAACATGCGCTTATGTGTGCATGCAGATGAATAATAATGTAGTTTGGTTTGATGATATTGTGCTATATGTGCACAATTACATGAGCTTGTGAAGAACTCATCATATTGGTATATGGGAATAATAGAGTTTCATGGGAACAAAATCAAAGTAAGTCGTTTTTATAATTAGTGATATTTGATGATTTGTCAACGCTCATGAACGCAGCTATTCTAACTTTGAAGCCATCGACTAGATGTGTATATTTTTCCACATGTTATCCATCAACTATATATATATATACTACTCCTCCGGTCCTTAATATAGGACCCAATTGGAAGGTTGATCTTGGTCCTAAATATAGGACCCCTTTCTCATATTTTTTCATTCTTTCCTAAATTACCCCTATTAGATAATTAAATACCACAATAATACTCATTATTCATTAATAATACACCTATACATTTTATAAAGTGAATGAATACTTATTACTTATTGATTCCACACATACATCAATTCTACCATTTTATATTTTTAATAAAATAATTTAAACATTTAAAAAAAAAAATTTCATACAAATACCCATTCAAGGTAATTGGATTTTTTTACCTCCGAGGAATAGCATAATAATAATCATACTATCTATTTTCTTTGTGCCCAGAAAATATAATCTTCTATTTATATTTTACCCAATCAAACAGAAAAAGTTCCTGCCTGAAGAAAAAAAAATTAATTATTTTTTCTTATAAACAGGAAAATTAAAAACAAATAAAGAAACAGAAACAAAACATTGAATTCAGTTACACCCTCTCGCTAACCCAAAAAAAATCCCTTCTAGAATTTTCAAATGTCAGTTTCTTTTTAGAAGTGTAAACCGAGGGTATTTTGGGATATCTATATTTATTACCTAACTTAACTACCATCCTTAATTTAATCAAAATAGTCAAAAGGGTCCTATATTAAGGACCGGAGGAGTATCACAATTATATAAAGAAATTAAACAGGTATAGGTTAACCTTTTTTTTTTTTACAATTGAAGTGTCAATAAAAATATACTGCCTCTGATATTTAATATAAGAATTAGTTTAACATTTAATTTGATCTTAAATATAAAAATTCAATACACTTTGTTTATAATATTTATCTATTTTTTTAAAAGTAATCCTTGTAATAATTGCACATGTTTAATGTTCTAGCTAATACATATAATTAGTAATAGTATTTTAATAAAAACAATATATATTTATTATAAATAAATAACTTAACTACTTTTCTTAATCTACTCAAATTAATCAATTAGTTTTTGTATTAAGACTAGATTAAGTATTTCAGAATCATTTAAAAAGCCAAATAAACAGCTGGCAACAAAAAGGTGAAGCCAAATGAACAGAGAATACATGTGACAACTGTCCCAAGAGATGCATTTCAGTATACTTGCCCCTATTTCACACACACAAACACACGAAAGATATACATGTGATTTTTTTTTTTTTTGATGCACTGTGATAAATCATCCTTAAGAAATTCATTCATGCCATTCCTTACAGAAATCTAAGTTTAAGAATAATACGTACTGAACCGAGAAGGGATATGTCTTTTAAATTTTTTCTATTTTTCTTATAGAAAATATAAGGTATATACTCCTCCGGTCCTTATTATAAGACCCAATTTGACTTTTTATTTGGTCCTAATTATAAGACCCAATCCATTTTCTCTTTTATATTTATGCATTTTTTTCCAAGATAATCCTTCTAATAATGATAGTTTTAGCTAATATACTTAATTAGCAAGGATATTTTAGGAATAACAACACTTATTTATTATAAATAACCAACTTAACTTACTTCCTTAATCTCCTCAAATAAGTCAATTGGGTCTTATAATTAGGACCGGAGGAGTAGTTTAATAGAGCTTAATCATCTCAATTTATAGTCTAAATTTAAGACCGCAGTTGGAAATTAAAATCTGAAACAGAAAAGTTTAAAAATCGTTGGATTTATTTTAATCTAATGCACAACCTTCCAAATACATAACAACTATTTTTTCATACTACTTATCCCCAACAGATTTTCCGATATTATTAGCAGCGGCCCAACAAACAAAAAAAAAGAAGAAAGGATTTTCCGGTATTAGCAATGTACAGGGGCATTCCACGTAAGGGTGGGAATAGGCCAGGCGGCCTGTCAGGGACCTCTGGCCTGGCCTATTTTTGGCCTGATCAGGCTAGGCCTGTTAAAATATAGGCACAGGCTCAGGCTTCTTTCAGAGCCTATTTCGCTTAATAGGCCAGGCTCAGGCCTTATAAAAAGCCTATAAAGCCTGTCAGGCGGCCTGAGCTTGTTATGCCTTTGTAATATTTTGTATTTATGTTTAGATTTGTCAAAAAGACGCCTTGAACCCGTGACCTGGAGGTGAGATGGTGGTCACCTAGCCACTGCCTCACCGTGTGTGTTTGTGAAGTGTCGTGCAAGATTTACGATTTTAAACCCAAAGTTCGCCAAAAAAGAACCTCAATACATTTTCTCTGCCCTAGTTCGTTAGGTTTTCCTTATCTATCTTTTAACTCCTTAGCTCATTCTAGCCGCCACTCAAGCAGTCGAGCTCTCCATCTCCAGTCTCGACTTTGTTCTCCATTCTCCAAGTCTCACCAGCGTCGTTCAGTTCCACGGCATTGCCGTCGTTCACTCTTCAGCTCCGAGCTCCCGCGGTCGGCCATTCGCACACTATCCCAATTTCTAGACCTAATCTCTCCTCCTCTTCACTCCTCATTTAGCTCGGTACGTCGTCAATGGGTAAGCTTTTTGTTACAAACTAAACTTTGATAACTAGAACACTACTTTCTCTCGTCCATCATATTCCAATAAATAAAAGCAATCGACTGGTGATATGATTTCATTATTCATGGCAGAAATCTGAAATCTGAATGTGATTATATATATTCATGGAAGAAATCGTTGAAATTAGAAGTCGCCGCCATGAACACACACACACAAGGTCCCATGTGTATATTCCCCCATATATATATATATATATATATATATGGGAGAAATCTGAAGTCACCGCCACGAATATATGTATAATATATATGGAGAGTAACAGATTTTATCAAAATTTTAATCATACAGTGCTGTGCTTATGTTTTATAATTTTTCATTGTTCTTCTTCTTGTCTTTTTAGTCGCGCCTTGTTTATAGATTCTACAGTAGCCTGTATTGTGCCACTGGATCAAGATTTTATCAGAATTTTTCTACAGAAAATTAGGAATTTTAGTGTTGTGGATATTTTTGTTAACTTTTGATTTATCAGGTTTCTTACTCATTTTCCTAGAAGCATGTTTTTGGTCATTCAACTGATATATGCTAAATTGCTAATATGTGCTTTATGATTCATTGTCAATATATTATACATTTCATTTCTTCTTTTCAAGGTGTTCAAACAAGAAGCAACTACGCTGGTCAGGAAAAAAAAAACAAGAAGAAATTGGGCGGACGGCTATACTTTTATTTGGTCAAAATTATTGTAATTGCGATGAACCTTGTTCCCTTGTTTCATTTGGTATTATATTGTTGATTAATTAGATTATATTAGATTTTGTGTTGTATTTTAGATAATTTTGAATTTATTTATGTGTATATGGTCTATTTTTAGCCTGTTAATAGTTTTTGAAAAAAATGTAGGCTTTTTAACAGGCTTCAGGTCAGGCCAGGCTTAGGCTGAAAAGAAAGCCTTTAACAGGCCACAAGCCAGGCTCAGGCTGGTTTGTTACAAAATAGGCCTAGCCTGTTAAGAGGGAAGCCTGGCCTGGCCTGGCCTATTCCCACCCCTAATTCCACGTACAAAAGCCCCGCCTATATACACCGGTACCTCACAAACTTGAAACTGTCTCTCATCAAAACAGAGCAAATCCTCTCAATGAATAGCCGAGTTGTTTTCCCTTATTTCGCCCTTCCTCTTCTATGGTAAATATCGATAATGTCTATATACCTTTCTTTCATGTAGCTCCCTTCCTTGTGTATACACCGTGTTCACAACATTGGCAAATTTCCAGCTGATTGGAGTTGATGTACAAGTACAATATTCACTTGCATAATAAATGTTTTATACATGGAAAGTGCTCCTATTTTTTCTTTATTTTTAGAGAAGCCATGACATTTGTCAGTTTGAAACTGATGAGCATCTGTATGCCCAGCCCGATTTATATATATTTTACTTGATGCCAAGTGTTATATAAATACACACACACACACGGAGATTGATCTGCAAGACGTGGTTTTGTGCAGGAGGAAATGCAGCCGCAATTACTTTTACGAACAAGTGCCCCTTCACCGTGTGGCCAGGAACCCTAACCGGAGCTCCCAACCCTCCATTGTCTACGACCGGATTCGGGTTGGCGAGCGGAGCAACTAGCTCAGTAGACGTGCCTTCTCCGTGGTCGGATCGCTTTTGGGCTCGGACCAGATGCTCTAGTACCTCCGGAAAATTTGTTTGTGCCACCGCAGACTGTGGCTCCGGTCAAGTCAGCTGCAATGGCGAGGGGGCAATCCCACCGGCAACGTTGATAGAACTCACGGTGGCAGCGACCGGTGGACAACATTTCTATGACGCGAGCAATGTAGACGGGTTCAACTTGACCGTGTCCATAGCCCCACAAGGCGGCACCGGAGGTTGCAAAGTCTCAAGTGTCCGGCGAACATCAACAGGGTGTGCCCGGATCCACTAAAAGTAATCGGGTCGGATGGGACAGTTATTGGGTGATAGATGCATGCTTGGCTTTCAATGAGCCACAGTATCGTTGCCCTGGAGATTTTAACACGCCAGGGAAATGCCCCCCCCCAACCGAATACTCTCAAGTTTTCAAGACACAGTGTCCTGATGCTTATAGTTACGCTCATGATGATAAGACCAGCACCTTTACTTGCTTCAGCAAGAAGCGAGCCCAACTATGCCATCACGGTCTGTCCTCGAATTAATCTTGTGAGCCAAGGAAGTCGAAGCTTTATGAAAAAAAAATCGTTCGCTATGTCATAATTATGTTATGCTCGTACATCTATGCACAATATATTACTCTCCTATCCTTAATATAATACTTATTTAACTAATTTGATTAGATTAGAAAAGTTAGATAAATTAGTTAGTTATAAGAAATATGACATGTTTTTCTTAAAATACCATAATCATCTTTCTTAATATTCTCCTTCCCTTATTTATTTGATTATAGTCGAGGGAGTATCCGTAAAGGTAATTTAGAAAAAACTGATAAATATGAGAAATAGATCTTATATTTAGGATCAAAATTAACTTAACAATCAGGTGATATATTAAGGGCAGGAGGAGTATATATATATATATATATATATATATATATATATATATATATGCACATGTAAGAATTATAACACATGTTTTGGCCGCAAGACACGGTATACAATGAAAATGGAAGAAGTCTTTAATTGCTTTTGAGCCATCAGTTTTATAAAACGTGCCTTGTCATATAAGAACACGAAGAAGCATACATACATGTGTGTATATGAAAGTTCTTCACGTCTTATAGTAATTTAGCGCAAAGCGTAATTCAAAATTTCTTTATATATATCCGATGCCAAACATTTTGCAGAAAAAATAAAAAATATTTTGTCAATTACTCATTTCTAGTCCTATTCAGAAGCAAATATTTTTATCCTATTTATACATCATATTATTAAAGATTTTATAAGAACGTGCAATTTCGTGCTTCAATTATTATTGCATTGTGTAAACCTTTATTGTCTTAAAAATTAAAGTGAATGTATTAAATAAAAGAAAAATTAAAATGCCATTAAAATTTAAGATAATGTTAACTAGATTGAAGACTTTTCCTATGTGGATTTTTCCTATATGTAATTCCGATTGTTCTGTTATGACAGACACAGTACATTTATAGGGAGTTGTCAATATCAACCAGCCAAAATTTAAGCAGCATTCGCAGTTAATTGAAATACTCATGATTTAATCAATACTTAACATAAAAGATAAATAACTAAATTTAATAATATTAAAAAAATTAGTTAAATTACTTATTTATAATAATATATTTTTTTTAACTAAAACATTCTTATTAATCATGTGCATTATAGTGAAAACATTTTAGCATGTGCAGTTATCATATGAATTATTTTTAGAAAAAAATAAATAAATGTGAAAAACAAAGTAGATTGAAGTCTTATATTTAGAATTAAATTAAATCTTTGACTAGTTCTTATAATTAGAATCGAAGGTAGTAGTATATTAATTAACCTATAATTCATGGGTTCTCTGTAAAATCAATTATTAAAATATAAGCTTTTTTTTTTAAAATAATTGCTATGAAGTCTCGAGTAAAAAATATAATTATTAAAAAGTCATAAATTTATAATGTGTTCTCAAAAATATTCCTATTAATTATAAGATATTTTCACCTAGGTATAGTTTCAATGTAAATGATTGAATAAAGATAATTTAAGTAAGTCAACACACATTTGTTATAAATAATTAGTTTAACTAATTTTTTTAATTTTCTCAAATTAGCTATCTAGCTTTTATAATAGGTACTGGAGATAGTAGTAAATAATAAGTTAACAACTACTCACTTACGGTTAGGACTTACTGATAATTATTTAATTAATTTATTTAATCTCTTCAAATTAGTTATATGGCTTTTATATTAAGTATCAAAGATAGTAGTAAATAATAAGTTAACAACTGTTCCCTTATCATTTGGATTTACTGATAATTATTTTATTTTCTTGGGTGGATTTGAATTATATCAGAATTTTAGTTGTTTAAAATATGAAATTTGGTTGAATTTCCCATTCTCCTACGTGATGTGAATACGATTTTATCATACGCACGACTAAAGTATATATCACAAAATCAAAATGCCAAATTATCTACCGTTCAAATTTAATCAAAATCTTTTGCAAACCAAATTTAATCATAATTAAATTCCAATATTGATATACATATCATTAAATATTTACATGAATATAGAAAATAAACCATAATTAAAAATATTTACTAAATTAGTCTAGCTCATCGATGGGGCTGATTAACGGTTGATAAAAGACAAATTGAATAGAACGCGCCAAAACGACGAGTAGGCCCTTGATTTTCTAAAAATGGAAAGTGGGTCCCCACAACGCAGTTGATGTTTCTGTCTTTAGAAAAACAAACAATTCCAGAGGTTCATTTGGCTAGATAAAAAGTAACAAGACTTGCCAGAAAAAGCCAAAACTCACCGGGAAAAATAGCAAGGTTGGCAGATCGGCTCAAAAAAGAAGCAGCGCTGCTTGCAAGGGTTGGATCCGACTGGTCGCAAACGGGGACGCAAGGCGCGTTCCCCTACTGGGTCATGGGTTCAATTCCTGGCGAGACACCCTAGGATTAGTCTGACCGATACGCTGAGATACCCTGAGTTAGTGATAACATCCTACTCCAAAAAAAAAAGAAGCAGCGCCATGCCCCAGACAGAAACTGACAAAAGCCTAGCATAAAACTCGTCAGAACTCAGAACTATACGTGAAAAATCAAAACAGCTTAAACAAAAGGACCACAAGAAAAAGTAAAACCGAAGTTAAAAACTTTACTGTTCATGGAATGGTAGAATTATGGCGTACCACAAGAAAAAGTGAAACAGAAGTTCGAAACTTTTCTGTCCATGGAATGGGGGAATTATGGCTTGCTTTGAAGGACTCGAAAAGAAGTCATCTTTAAAGTTATCCCTTATCACTTGCCTGATGCGCTTTCGTATACCAAAAAATAGACCGACAATTTTTTTAATTTATGCTTATAAAAGTTTTTTTCCTCCCTTCATATTTATAAATAATTTTCAAATATCTCTTTTCTTTCTCTCTTTACAAATTTGATAATCAAACTGAGCGACTGAAAACAACTAATACCGCCCAGTTATTTAACGCTCAACAACCAACCAGATGCGGCTATGCACAGTTTGGTTAATGCAACTTTTGGAGCCCTGATCTAGCCTCCTCTATGAAGGAAT
The DNA here is from genome assembly GCF_004799145.2 of Neltuma alba. Taxonomy (NCBI): domain Eukaryota; kingdom Viridiplantae; phylum Streptophyta; class Magnoliopsida; order Fabales; family Fabaceae; genus Neltuma; species Neltuma alba. The sequence goes on from NW_021633813.1 coordinate 25,070, forward strand.
GCCTTGCTTAGGTTACGTACTAACCTGCCTTTGCAATCTAGCCTCCTTTAATTGTGCTTTATTGGTAAAAAAGCAGGAAGTGCATTGACGATATAAGAGGAAAAACAAATACAGAGCATGCGCTTTTAAAAAATAGAGAGAAAAGAATGCACGGACGTGATTATAGCCTCTGAATGTGTTTCCATACATTCTATACTTTACATTATAATAATTATATAACTAGTTTAAAAATATTTAAAAAAATTAATTAAATTAGTGTGTGTTAATTTTTCTAAAATAACTTGTTTAATTATGTGCATTATAATAATCTCGTGATGAAAACATTTATCATACGTCTAGTCAATAAGAATATTTTAAAATATATATATTTGGAGGATAAAATGGAGAGAAGTTTTATATTTGAGGATTAGAGGCCATATGATATTATATTGGGAAAAATGCTGAACAGATTCAAATTAAAATATTTATTCGTTAAAAGTATTTGAAATCTGTTTAAGGACTAGCAATTCATTTTCAATGGATGCAATTCTTCTTCAGCCTTATACAACTTATCCTTAACTATGTATTAGACAAAAACATGCTTGTACATAACTGAAGATACCTTAAATATGTCTGGGAAAAAAAATCACACTCACTGAGATACGAATTACATCCCTCAACTCAAATAATTTTAAGCAATTTTTTTTTTTAAACAGGACTCTTCAACAGCTTTTTTTTACTCCTCCAATGCTAAATATAATACTTATATAAATTATACTATAAAATGAATCTTATATTTATGATCGAAAGAATATTTTTATTAAGAAGTCACTCCTTCAAATTCAAACGCAGGGAGATCATACATGTTTCGACATGCTCAAAGAATCTTGCCAGGCAATTTTTGGCAGAACAGTGGCCATTGATCTTAGACGCAATAAAAGAGTTATATTCAGTACTCTTCCCATATTTAATGTAAAACTTTTTAAACTAATTTGATTAAATTAAGAAAATTATGTAGGTTAGTTAATTATAAGAAATATGATATGTTTTTACATAAGCACTATAATTATCTTTTATAATATCATTCCATCTCCTACCTGATTGTAGTTAATAGAGTATCCATAGGCTTAAATTAAAAAAATAAATTAAAAAATATAAGAAATATGTAACATTTAAGATCAAATTTAACTCAACAATTAGATTATATATTAAGAGTCAGAAGGTACATTAAGATAGAAATTAGCTCATTCTAATATCTGGCTTTATGTTCACCAGATTCTGTGATTAGACCGAGTTATCCACTAGACTCTTCGAATACTCACTCCATATGTTACATCATATATCATTTCTCGCAGAATGCTTAGAAGTTAAATGCATGATTCATAAAAACTTACTTAAGGCTGGCCAATGATCAGTAGTATTGGACCTGGTTCATATCCACGGACGAGACAGGGGAGCAAATTGTAATAAATGAATCAAAACTTCAAAACCCCGTATGCACGTATCATCACTGGTTGGGGCTCTAGTGAAAAATAAACAGACAAAGAGAACGAGAACATTTAAGGGGTGTTTGGGAAACCCAAAACCATGGTTTCAGAAGCACTTTTCCGCAAAACGAGGTAATCTCCTCCACATATTTACTTCGTAATCCGTAAAAGCACTTCTGAAACCATGGTTTGGTTTCTATCCAAACACCCCTTTAGTTGCCGGATTGTATATGCTGGGCCGGGCCTGCAATGGTTGAAACTTGAAAATATGGGCTGATGTTTCCAGATACATATGCTAGGACGGTTGGGCTCGATTCAAAGAGCACTGAAAAATAAAAACAAATGAAGAAGAGTTTTTTTTTCCGCCCCACAATATTGACTTACTCTTCAGGTTGATGGCAGTGTAATTTGGTCTTTGACTATGAAAAAAAGACTTGGATTAATTTTTGTAAGGAGATCTCCTTTATTCATCGAATGATCAAACTATTTTTATTGGACACTGGCAGAAAAATATAAAATCGTATATTAACATATTGGCTTGTATTTAAAACAAATAATACAACCTCCGATCCTTAATATAAAATTTTGTTTGACTTTTACTTTGATCCTAAACATAAGATCCCAATCCACTTTGTCTCCCATATTTATGCATTTTTTCCTAAGGTACTCCTTCTAACAATAGTAGTTCTAGCTAATATACTTGATTAATAAGGATATTTTAGAAAAGACAACACCTATTTGTTACAAATAAATAGTTTAATTTATTTTCTTAATCTCCTCAAACTAGTCAACTAATTTTTATAATTATGATCGGAGGTAGTAAATTCATATAGGCATGCAGTAACATTTACTAATATTACAAACATTCCTTATATTTTTATATGGAAGTTATACATAACTTATAAAATTAAATGAATTTATATATTGGGGAATGCCTCCTAAGCAGGCACGCGGATGTGTTTTGAATAATCATACATATATTCTTTTAATTCTAAATATAAGACCTATTTTATAATGTAAAATTGTAATACAAAATACATTGTATATCAAAGATCGTGAGAGTATATGGGTAATGTGTAAATTGTTTGAAAATTTTGAGGAAGCATGTCAGGGACCTGCAACTACCTCGGTCCGGTAATCTCCACAACATAACGCCAGAAATTCCTTAGTGACGGGAATGACCCGGGACAACTTGAAGCTTTTAATTATATCGTGGTTCGTGGGTTACAAGCTTGAAATAATATGACGCGGCTGCCAGTCTACCACACCTAGCCTTGCCAGCACAGGTAGCCTTCCCCACTAAATGAAGAAGTAATTGGAGTCAGCAAAGACATATAGCCGCCGGTCGCCCAACTTTGTTTAAGTTTCCGTGGTTGAATCAGACGGATTATCAAGCCTAACAATAAATTGGCATTATTAATTTAGACCCCACCGAAAGGAAAAATCGAGGAAGACAGAAGGGCGAGATCATTGACTATCTACAGGAGTCAGTCAGGAAGTTCCAGTGCTTGACATTTATCCCTTAACTATTACCAGTACATATTATTTCTTTGCACTATAAATAAATACTATAGAATGGGTTTTATATTTAAAATTAGAAGATTATATAAATTAGCACTAGCCCTCTAACGGCTGAAATGGCAAGTGGAAAAGTAGCATATATGTGTGTGTATACATGTGTATATACACACGCCTCGTACGGTGAAACCAAAGCAATTTGTTCGATGATAAATGATATGCGCAACAGCAAACGGAAAGATCACGACGATGTTAATTGACAGGGATGAATTTCCAGTAGCGTATAATACTACCTCCGTTCTCTACAAATTAAATATATGAGGTCTTATAATTAGAATCGGATGAGATGGGAAGTAGTATAATGTTACCACCTGACCTAGATGTCTCTGTAGTTTCGCCGGCCCCCTTTTTGAGTGGAATACATGAAATTATCATTAATGGGACATTTCCATGATTGGCGGTTTGGAAAACCAGCTATTTTTTCAATGTTCGCAACGTGCACGGCAAGATATATTAAATTTCCATCTCCACTATTCGAAGCGCCGCGGCCTATATATATAGCCCCGAACTTGAGCCATATATCTCCCATCAAAACACACCACAAATTTAGCACACCAATACATACACTGCACCTCTTATCATGAATACCCGAGTTGTTTTGTGCCTTACTCTGGCCGTCCTCCTCCATGGTATGACATATATACCACACTCACCACATTAATTGGCTAAGGGTTTTCATAGATAGAGTCTTTCCATTCCTCTCCCTTTCCCCTCCTTATTTAATTTTCAGCGAATTGAAGTTATTATATATGATGATCAATTAATTTGTTGAAACTGAGCATCTATGTATATGCCCAGCTCCGTTTTTAGTTCGTTTTTATTCACACAATATAGTTTGCTTATCATGATTAAGCATGCATGCATTGAAGGAATATTATATGTGACGATTAATCTGGGAGACGTGGTTTTGTGCAGGAGGAAATGCAATCACCATTAGTTTTAAGAACAATTGCCAATTCACGGTATGGCCCGCAACCTTAAACGGAGGTTCAAGCCCTGCACTGTCCACAACCGGATTCGAGTTGACGAGTGGAGCATCTAGATCCGTGGACGTCCCTTCACCATGGTCGGGCCGATTCTGGGCTCGGACGGGATGCTCCGGTGGCGCCGGCAACTTTCACTGTGACACGGCAGATTGTGGCTCCGGTCAAGTCGAGTGCAGTGGCAAAGGAGGAGCCACACCGGCAACTTTGGCGGAAATTACGGTGGCACCGAACGGTGGCCAGGATTTCTATGACGTGAGTAACGTGGATGGGTTCAACTTGCCGATATCTATGGCTGCACAAGGCGGCACCGGCGACTGCAAAGAGTCAAGCTGCAAGGCGAACATCAACGCGGCGTGCCCAAATGACCTAAAAGTAACAGGCTCCGATGGGAACGTTATTGCGTGCAAGAGTGCTTGCGTAGCTTTCAACAAGCCTGAGTATTGCTGCACCGGAGAGTACAGCAGTTCAAGCACATGCAAACCCAGCACCTACTCCCAGTTTTTCAGCACTCAGTGCCCTCAAGCTTACAGTTACGCTTACGATGATCTCAAAGGCACCTTTACTTGCAACGGCGGACCTAACTACGCCATCACTTTCTGCCCCTAAGCAAAGGAAAATCGGAGCTTCGTTACTCCTCCACCGTGTGGGATAATAGTTATGCAATTGCTACGTCCAGTAATAACATGCGCTTATGTGTGCATGCAGATGAATAATAATGTAGTTTGATTTGATGATATTGTGCTATATGTGCACAATTACATATGATGAACTCATCATATAGGTATATGGGAATAATACAGTTTGATGGGAACAAAATCAAAGGAAGTCGTTGTTATAATTAGTGATATTTGATGATTTGTCAACGGTACGGTCATGAACGCAACTATTCTAACTTTGAAGCCATCGACTAGATGTGTATATTTTTCCACATGCTATCCGTCAACTGTACTATATGTACTATCACAATTATATAAAGAAATTAAACATATGAACTTTTTTTTTTAACAATTGATGCGTCAATAAAAATATATTACCTCTGATCCTTAACAATTGATGCGTCAATAACTATTATAAAAATAGTCATTTATAATAGTTACACTTATTAAATGTTCTATCTAATAATACACATAATTAGCAATGATATTTTATAAAAGATAATACAAATTTATTATAAATAACTAAATTAATTTTTTTAATATATTAAAATTAATCGCTAACTTTTATATTAAGACGAGAGGTAGTATTTCACAATCATTTAAAAAGCCAAATAAACAGCTGGCAAAAGAAAAAGAAAGCCAAATGAACAGAGAATACACGTGACAACTGTGCAAAGATATGCATTTTAATAGTTCAATGGAGACAATGCTTGACCCTATTTCACACACACAAAAGATATACATGTATTTTCTTTTTTTTTTTATACACTGTGATAAATCATCCTTAAGAAATTCATTCATACCATTCCTTACAGAAATCTGAGTTTAAAAATAATACGTACTGAACCCAGAAGGGATATATATTTTTAAGTTTTTTCTATTTTTCTTATAGAAAATATAACAGATATAGTTTGATAGAGCTTAATCATCTCAATTTATTGTCTGAATTTAACACCGCAGTTGCTGGTTTTTCATCCTTCTAATCCCTGACAGATTTTCCGATATTATTAGCAGTGGCCCAGCAAAAAAAAAAAAAAGATTTTCCGGTATTAGCAACGTACAGGGCTTCCCACGTACTCCCAAAAAAAAAAAAAAAGGACAAAAACCCTGCCTGTTTATATCGTACCTCACAAACTTGAAACTGTCGCTCAACAAAACAGAGAAAAACCTCTCAATGAATACTCGAGTTGCGTTATGCCTTACTTTGCCCTTCCTCTTCTATAGTATGTATCAATAATGTGTATACACCTTCCTTTCATGTAGCTCCCACATGCTTGTGTATACACCGCATTCACAACACTGGCAAATTTCCAGTTAACTGGAGTTGATGTGCAAGTACAATACTCATTTGCATAATAAGTGTTTTATACATAGAAAGTGCTCCTATTTTTTCTTTATTTTTAGAGAAGTCATGACATTTGTCAGTTTGAAACTGATGAGCATCTATATGCCCAACCCGATTTATTTATATTTTACTTAATGACAAGTGTTACATAAATACACACACATATATATGGAGATTGATCTGCAAGACGGGGTTTTGTGCAGGAGGAATCGCAGCCACGATTACTTTTACGAACAAGCCCCTTCACCGCGTGGCCAGGAACCCTAACCGGAGCTCCAAACCCTCAATTGTCTAAGACCGGATTCGGGTTGGCGAGCGGAGCAACTAGCTCAGCAGACGTGCCTCCTCCGTGGTCGGGTCGCTTTTGGGCTCGGACCAGATGCTCTAGTACGTCCGGAAAATTTGTTTGTGCCACCGCAACGTTTATGTGGGTTGGTGTCATTTTGAGTTGGGATTGAGTTATAATAGATTCGTTAAATCGCGGGTGTTTTAACTTTAATTCGAATGAGAATAAAGAAAAGGATGGGGAAATATGACATCATTGAATGAGGTGAGCATGACGAAAAAGGAAGCAGAATTCCTCGGGGTAGGGTTAGCATTTTCCGCCCACCCACCCTCACTTTCCTTCCCTATCCCTCCAGTCGGTGTCTGCTTATCATTCCAAGCACCCTTGAAACCATTATCAGTTCGTAAGAAAGATGCTACCTCCTGTAGAATTAATTAACTAATTTAAATAGGTTAAAAAAATAAATTAAATTAATTATTTGTAATAAATATGTATTGTCTTTTCTAAAATATCTTTACTAATTAACTGTATTGGTAAAAACTATCATTATTAAAAAGATTACCTTAAAAAAAAGAATAAGTATGAAAGATAAAATATATTTGAGTCTTATATTTAAGATTAAAATAAAGTCAAATGAGATCTTATATTAAGAATTAGAGATAGTATTACAAGTTCAAATTTTGAAAAATATATTTATTAAGAACATGCACTTTAATCTTAATGTATTTGACCTGATAAATGTTAGTCTTACATACAAATTAATTTATAAAAAACTCTGACTTTACATCAAAAAACCATTATTAAAAGGAAAAACTACAAATACAAACCCTTGAATATGTAAAATTACAATTTGAGATCCTGGATTTGGAAAATAGCAAATAAGAATCCAGTCTCACTTTTGCAAATATGAAATGTAGGTGAAATATGTGAAATGCCTCTCAACCAAATGATAAGTTGACTATGAGAAATGACAAGTGCAATTTAGTGAATAACAACTTTAGTAGACCAGATCAAAACTTAGCTGAGGGTATGCGAAATGACGAGTTAATTATGAAAATTATAAGTTTACTTTAGTAAATGATAATTTTAGCAGACCAAATCACAATTTGGCTGAGGGATATTTTAAACATTTCACCTACATTTCATATTTACAAAAGTAGGACCTACTCCTTATTTGCTGTTTTCTAAATTCAAAATCTCAAATCATAATTTTATATATTTGGGGTCTTTATTTGTAACTTCCTCTGTATTAAAAAGACCTGATCATTTTTTTAATTAAAAGAAGAGAAGGTCACGGTCACGGAAGCACTTGGCGGTGGATCTGGCCCAGCGTCTGTGAAGCGAGTGGTATACACCATCATCGGATTATTTTATTACCCAAAGATTCTAATTCTTGGTACGGACGCCATCCCGGTGCTGTTTCCTCACTTAATTTCTAAAATGTCATCTTCGACCTCTACAGATAATTATCGGATCCATTTTGTCCGGAGAATAAAATTGCGAGTAGTAGTATTTCTACAACTAACTTAATTCTGCTATTAAAATACAACGAATCCATATTATATGATTTATACCACAGCGGGAAGCTCCCATAATTCTTCAATTACGGCAATTGAAATAACGCATTTAGTAATTGACTTCCACGAAAGAAAATGTTTACTTGCTCTGCATATACAGAAGAACCGTAATAAGTTGATGCGGAGAGGAATGCTATGGACGACAGTGCGAACGATGGGGATGTTTTTGGGATATATCGGCACGAGTTGAATGAAGGGGGCGGGTTATTAGGAGATGCGAGATGCGAGAAATTGGTTGGGTTGTTCTTAGGTGTCCGTACACGAGTCAATGAAACTTCCAGGAAGCACCACCGACATGATATAATAATATTATTGATATTGATTATTGTTAATAACAGTGGTATTTTTTTTTGGAAAAAAGGAAAATAATGCAAATTGGGAAAAACAGAGATGGGATGTCAAAGTCAGCTGCAACGGCGCCGGGTCGACGCTGATAGAACTCGCGGTGGCAGCGAACGGTGGACAAGATTTCTATGCTGTGAGCAATGTAGATGGATTCAACTTGCCCCTGTCCATAGCCCCACAAGGCAGCACCGGGTGTGCCCGGATCCACTAAAAAGCAAGGAACAAAAAACCGGACCGGGTATTAAACCGGTTGAGACAGTGGGTTAAGGGTTACTGGTCGGACCGAGGTCGGACCGGGGTCGGACCGGTCATATTAAAATAAAATAATTTAATTCATAATATTATGTATCTTGTTGATAAAAATGCAACCAGTAAAGGATATACTCCTCATCAATTGAATACGATGTATCTTGTTGACTCCATCTTAAAACTTTAAAAGTACTATCAGTTATGATTGAGGGGGGGGGGCAGAAGCAAGAACGGTGAATGCTGTTTATAAGCTTATTTGTTGCGATGCCTTAACATTAATTTACTTACAGTTCCAAATTCCAATACAAGGCAAGTATATTTTTGCCATAAATCATATCCTCTGTCTCTCAACTAAAGATTTTTCTCTTGTTAAAATTAAAAACGAAAAAAAGATACTTTTCCTAGGTACAATCTTTACATGCGCAGCAGCGTAGGAAATAACCGGTTATCTCCTCCCTTCCCAAACCTTTCGTTCAACAGCAAAAGAGAAAGAAGGCACAATCCAGCTGAAAGGGAAAATTTTTGAGCTTACCCACACACAACTTAATGCATCGAAGACGAAGGGAACGCTAACTTGCGATGAAGCGATTTTGGGGCTTAGACCTGCGGCAACTTGCGATGATTGCGATTTTGCATTTTGGAGCTCAGACCCTCAGACTTACAAGCTTAGATGGTTGAGGGAGACTGGAGATCAGACTTGCGAGATTGCGATTTTGGAGCTCTGCCGAACAAGGAGCTCTGCCGGAGATCGCTGTGCTGTCAGTGACGCCAGGGAGCAAGGATTTTGGAGGAGGTGATTTTGGTTTTAGGGAGGGAGGCGAGATGCTATTTTGCGAGCCAGAGGAAATGGGGAATCAGATATTCAGATTCGGGGGAGGGAAATAGGGGGAAGTCGACGGGAAAGGGAATTAGGAAAGGAAGAAGGAATTTTTTTTTTAAACGGAACCGGCTGACCCAGTGAACCGGGATTACCCGGTTTTGTACCGGTTATGACCGGTTCAACCGGTTCTTTACCGGTTCGATAGGATCCCGGTTCAACTCCTGAACCAGACCGGACTGCAGACCGGTTCACCGGTTTTCCGGTCGAACCGGCCGGTCCGGTCCGGTTTTTTTTTCCATGCTAAAAAGTAATAGGGTCGGATGGGACAGTTATTGCTTACAAGAGTGCGTGCTTGGCTTCCAATGAGCCACAGTATTGTTGCACTGGAGATTTTAACACGCCAGAGAAATGCCCGCCCATCCAATCCCCTCAAGTTTCAAGGCACGGTGTCCTGATGCTTGTAGTTACGCTGATAACGTTAAGACCAGCACCCTTACTTGCTTCAGACACGGTCTGTTCTCGAATTAATCTTGTGAGCCAAGGAAAGTCGAAGCTTTATTAAAAAAAATTCGTTCACTGTGTCATCATTATATGTAATACTCGTCTACCTACGCACAATATATTATGTATATATCCACGTGTAAGAATTATAACACTTGTCTTGGCCGCAAGAAACGGTATAATGAAAATAAAAGAAGTCTTTAATTACTTTTGAGCCATCAATTTTATAAAACGTGCCTTGTCATAAGAACACGAAGAAGCATACACACGTGTGTGCATATAAAAGTTCTTTACGCCTTATAGTAATTTAGGTCAAAGCATAATTCAAAATTTCTTTATAAATATCCAATGCCAAACATTTTGAAGAAAAAATAAAAAATATTTTGTCAATTACTCATTTCTAGTCTTATTTAGAAGAAAATATTTTTATCCTATTTATACGTCATATTATTAAAGATTTTATATAAACGTGCAACTCTTTTTTTTTTGGAGTACAAAACGGCAAGCTAAAGCTTGAAAAAAGAGAAGAATGAATACATCAGTTAGATCCCTTGGCCAATCCTTGCCATTGAGCTTTTATCTCGCCAGAAACCTTCCCTGCACCAGGCTGGCACTTCTGAATATAAGGAGATTTGCTGATTTGTCATCTGGGCATTCCGAGCCATACTGTCTGCACAATGAATACTTTCTCTATTTGCATGTGAGATGATCACCTTCCACTCCTCGTACAAGAGCTTTCTAGTTTCTTCAATCTCTGCTCTGAAAGGATGATTGATTCCACTGTCTCGTAACAGCATATTAATAGCCTCCAAGGAATCTGAATATATGTGAATATCGCTAAAGTGAAATTGTTTGCAGACCTCCAGCCCTGTTTTAATTGCTAATATTTCAGCTATTGCTACCGGATACACTCCTATCGCCTTTTGAAAACCCATAATCCACTCTCCTGAGGCATCACGTATGACGCCGCCACATGCAGCTTGGTCATATTGGTGAACCGACGCATCAACATCCACCCTTATTTCCCCATTATTTGGTGGAGTCCAGGCTCTCTCACTGCATTGGATTAACCTGTGGGATAAAATCCCTGAATCCAATTCCTCCATGATATGAAAGAGGCATTGCTGTTGCATCTCTAAGCTCGTAGGGGCCCCTCCATTGAAGCTTTGTTTGCATCTCGCTTTCCAAATTATCCAACACGCATGCCCAAAAATTTTTGTCCACGGCCACCGGTGAAATCTAGCCTTACTAGGATTTAGACTCCCATTTCTCCTTAGCCACACCTGTAAATCACAAGAGAAAAATATATGTTGTTTGTTAGGGTTAATAAAAAATGCCCACACCTCTCTTGCCCTCACACAATCTCTCAGGGTGTGTAGTATGCTCTCCTCACTATTGCATCCAAAGGGACATCTATTTGACTGGGTTAAACCCCTTTTTTCTCTAAGTAAGTTTGTACTCACTCTCTCTTGGGAAACTTGCCATATAAAAAATTTTATCTTTTCAGGCACAGGCCACCGCCAAAACTTTGACCATTGCCTTTGACCAGTCGTGTTCTCTGGATGAGTTAATAAATTGTAAGGCCATATAAACGTGCAACTCTTGCTTCACTTATTATTATACTTGTGTAAACCTTTATTGTATTGAAAATTAAAGTGAATGTATTAAATAAAAGAAAAATTAAAAAGTTATTAAAATTAGTGCCAGATTACGAGGAAGCGCGTGTGATACACGTCAACCGGGAGACAGAGCTGGATTATTATCCATATTGTACGTTTGCCGGGGGGGGTAGTCCATTCCTGCTTTCGACTTTTCCTGATCCTTCCCTAAACGTATCACTTGTCTATTTTTGTGCTAAATTACATTTACGCCAACTTTAATGGCATAATTTTCTTCATTTCGCGTAAAATGATTTTTTTAATGAAAAAGTTATAAAAAGATGGGAAAATCCCAAAAAAAGTCCTTAGAATATGAGAAACGTCAGATTGGGTCTTTAAATTTCGAAAATGACAGAATGGGTCATTGACCCAATCTGTCATTTGTGAAATTCAGGCGAATTGACAATTTTGCCCTCATTTATTCATTCACTACAATGATTCAAGGAATCACTATAAGAGTTTAGGTGTTGTCTAGATTCGTATAGCGAATAACTAATCACTTTTTCATAGTCAGGTGTCTTATTATTAACTACAACTAATTCTGTAATCACTAGAACAATGTAAGCATTACCTAGATTTGTGTAGAGAATAACTATTCATTTTTTCATAGTCAGGTATCTTATTATTGTCAGGTATCTTATTATTAACTACAATGAATCTTGTAATCATTAGAACAGTGTAAGCGTTACCTAGATTTGTTTAGAGAATAACTACTCACTTTTGCTCAGGGGCAAAAATGTCAATTCGCCTGAGTTTCACAAATGACAGATTGGGTCAATGACCCATTCTGTCATTTTCGAAATTTAAGGACCCAATCTAGGATTTAGTATATTCCAATGGCTTTTTCTGGGATTTTCCCTAAAAAGATAAATAAAAAATGAATTCTTAAAGGCCAAAACTTCCTCTCTTTTTCCAAATATTGTACGCCGTAGCTGCCAAAAATACTAAAATGAAGAAAACTCCCCGGGTCTAATTTATTTTTTCAGCTATACTCCTAAGTCCTAACTAAATATTCTTTGCTTTCTTGCTTGACAAATTTGTAGTTTCTTGCTGACCTTTTCCTTTCTTTCATGGTTGCCCTTAGATCTTCCACTTTGCCTGGTCTGTTGCTCGCTCAGAACGGATCTTCCACCTGATGGATTTGGGTTCAACTTTGGCTCCGCCCGCCCGCCCGCTAAACTCATATACACGAAGAGAATCTCGTTGCTGGAAATCCCTCAACTGTTACCTAATCGGATTTCACAAAAGCTCCCTTTTCCCTCCTCCTTGACAGGCATTAACTCACAGATCTCGAGCACGACCGTGCTCTCTTCAAATATTTGGCCCAAGTCCTTCAAGCCATATTGTCATCCTCTACATGGCACGTATTTCAAACGAGGTTTGAAGCTCTGTTGATCATTGGAAATCAAAGTGCAGGAATGGACGCATAACTATTTATGAGGGCCAATTTGCATCTGATTCAAAATTGAATAAAAATATAAGCACAGATTAATATGAGCTTATATATACTAAAATAAGAATGAATGATCGATATACTAAAGCAATCTATAATAAATAATAACAATCACAATAAATATATAATGATTAGTCTAAATAAAATAAGAAATTATCATGAATGGGAAATCACAAATTGATTATAATCCAATCATCTATAATTATATATTAACGTTGACAAATATCATTATTAATTATTGGATGCGACGCTTGTGACACAAATCCTCCCGCATATAATTGTTTGTGTTTGTCTGTATAAATACCATCGTCATCATCCCCATTATGAATACCGTTATCAAGAGAGATATCGATCATATCATGGCCACCAACACAGCTCTTTTCAAGTTTCTGGTGCCGTTACTCTTACTCTTTCCAGGTTTTGCTCTTCTTTCTTGTTTTCCGCTTCAGTCCTAAACAGTAATTCCTTCCTTGTTCATCGCTTCATTCCAAGCATAATTCAGAGTCTCTACTACACAGTCCTTTTACTGTGAAGTAAGAAGGCTTTAAAGATTATTGGATCCCCCTCATACTCATATCCCCCTCCACCTCTCCTGGTTTTTATCCACAAGATCTCATCTGCTACTATGCAATAAAGACTCCGATCTCATCCGTGTTGTAATATGCAGGAGGGCGTTGTGATGTGAAATTTCATTTTACGAACCAGTGTCCCTACACCATATGGCGCGCCGCAAGCACCGACATGTTGGATGCGGAGCCAGAACTTCCACCGGACGTCCACACAACTTACAGCATGGACGATCGCTGGACCGGCTCCATTTGGGCTCGGACCCAGTGCTCCAACAATGCCTCCTTCTACTTCTCATGCCAAACCGGGGATTGCGGCACCGGCAAACTGTTCTGCGCGGGTCCCCAACCCGCTTACCCGGTGACTCTCCTCAACTTCGACATCAACAACCCGGTCGTATCCTACGAAGTGAGCCTAGTCCACGGGCAGAACATGCGGGTTCGGATCCAGCCCAGTGGAGGGACACTGGTGGACGGATCCGGCCCTTGCCCGGTCGTGGACTGTGCCAGAGATCTTAAGGACGTGTGCCCTTCATTTTTGGTAGCGGCGAACAAGGAGGGTCGATACGTAGGATGTTACAGTGCGTGTGATGCGTTGAAGGATCCCAAATTTTGCTGCAGCGATAGTAGCTGCCAGCCCGATGAGTACTCTCAGAGGAACAAGGAATTGTGTAGCATGGCCCACACCTATCCCGGCGATCATAAACCTCCCAGGTATCAGTGTAAAGGGGCTGATAGTTATGACATCACTTTCTGTCCTGTATAGACCCTTGACTCTCGTACGGCCAGCTAGTGATCACATCGACGGCTGATATTAATAAATATTAATAAATAGTTAAATACTCGCTCATTATATTTATAAACTTTAAATTTAGAAAGAAATATGTTTCATTTTATAAGCTTATTCTTTGTTTTTCTCATTTATTGTAAGGGCATATTTGAAAATAAAATTATATGTTTAACTATTTTTTTACTAACAATTTGTTATCCATGAATTAATTATTTGAATCTTATAATAAGGATTACAGGGAGTAATATTAGCTCTGGACCCCAATATAAATATCAATTTGGTCTTAAATATAAGACTTCGATTCACTTTGTCTTTTATATTTATCTATTTTTTAAAATAATCTTTGTATTAGTTGCATATATTAAATATCCTATTAAGTGGTAATTCTAGTTAATACACGTGGTTAACAAAAGTATGTTAGGAAGGATAACAAATATTTATTATAAACAGTCAACTTAACAAGTTTTTTTAATATATTCAAATTAGTAAACTAACCTTTATGTTAATGAGTGAAGGTGGTAATAAATGAAAAAAGAAAATTCGCTGTATCATGGTAAAATAGAGTGAAATATGTTTGTGAACAAAAGAGCGAAATATTAAAAATGTTGACAAAATAAAAGAAAATCGGAGACGATAAATAAAGAATGCTAATTATATCAATCATCACCCACAGCATCGCGTACATTTATCGTTAATCTTCAATCGCATAAAGACCCAGTTAAGAATCATAATGGTTGGCAGAACAAAAAAAAAAAAAGTTCAGGAGTCATAATAACATGAATAGAAATACAATAGCACAATATCATTTTTTGTACAATTATAAAATTTATATCTTTAAGAACATTCATTAAAAAGCATAAGATGTTTTTTCTTGGCACCAAAAGTGTAAGATCATTGTTATGGATCACATGACTACGTTTGTAACTGTGTGTGACTATTTGTAAACAATGATATCTAAATCACTGAATATTCAACTATTATATTTAATTGATATTTAATAAAATAATTCATTATATATATATATATAATATGTTGTTACTTATCAATCTAAAATGATGTTTTGGACTTTTAGCAGTAAAAGAAACATTAGCCCATTAGCTTTTATTTGTACTCATTAATGTCCCGGAAAAATTAATTTAACGACAAAAATACTCTAGCCATTTGTTTTTGTTCACTCCATTATGCCCCATTCAATCCTGTATATAAATTTTAAATAACTGGATCATGTTTAATGAAGTGGCATTTTAAATTACTCCTTTCGGCCTCATATATAAGAAATATTTGTTTTTAGCAGTAAAAGAAACACTAGCCCATTAGCTTTTACTTGTACTCATTAATGTCCCGGAAAATTTAATTTAATGATAAAAATACTCTAACTATTTGTTTTTGTTCACTCCATTATGCTCCACCCAATCCTATATATAAGTTTCAAATAATGGAGTCACACCTTTATCGAACTAGCCATTTAAATTACTCCTTCCGGTCCTATATACAAGCTTTAAATAACCAAATGATATTTAATGAATCAGCAGTTAAAATTAGTTAAAAATAATAAATAAGTTAGTTGCCATTATTTATTAAAAGAGTATATGAGAGATGATAAATAAAAAATAATGAAAGAGAATACACATAGATAATATTAATAAGAGAGAATACTAAATACAATCAACTAAGAGCAAAATAGAAAAAGTAATAAATACTCAGAAAAATTAAAAAATAAAGCTTATATTTTAGACCAATCCCACCTCTAGAAGTGAAGCTAATATATAAGATTGAGGGAATGGTTAAAAATAATAAATATGTTAGAAATGTATTTTTTTTCCTTAAATTTGTTTTTATTTATTAAGAGAGTAAATAAAAGAGGCAATAAATAAAAAAGTGACGTAAAGATACTATATGTGATAATATTAATGAGATAGAGGAATACAATCAATGAAGGGCAAAATAAAAAAAAAAAGTACTAAATGTTCAAACAAACTCAAAAATAAAGTGTATATTTTGAATTAGACTCTTATCCAAAAGTGAAGCTTATATATAGGATTGGAGGAAACTCTTATCTCTAATTAGTTTTAAAAAATAATAAATACTTTTCTAAATTAGTTAATTAGGTTTTACGTTACTTAGTTTACTACTCATCCTCTAGTCCTAAATACAAATAAGACCTACCATGCAGTATAATTTGTACTACCTTCGGTCTTAATTATAAGATCTAGTTGACTAATTTGGGGAGATTAATGAACTTAGTTAATTAGTTATTTGTAATGAATAGGTGTTGTTTTTCCTAAAATATCCTTGCTAGTCAAGTTTGTTATTTATAACTACTATTATTAAAATGATTATCATGAAAAAAGTGGATAAACATGAGAGATAAAGTAGATCAGGATCTTATATTTAGGACCAAAATAAAAGTCAAACAGGGTCTTAATAAGGACCGGAGGTAGTACTATAAAGGGGGTTTTATATGTAGAATCAAAAGATTTACACTATAAAATGAGTTTTATATTTATAATAGAATATCTTTTAAAATGACAATAAAATAATGGGTTAAGGTGCACCCAGCACCCCCAAGTATTTTGTCAGGTGCACCCAATGGCCTAAAGTAATTTATTGTGCAATTTTACCCTCAAAGTAATTAAAATGGTACACCGGTATCCTATGCTAATAGATCTGTTACTTTGATCGTTAAATTGATGAGTCAGCACAAGTTTGACCAAAATAATCTGACGTGGCATGTCTAATAAGCAGGTGATGTGAATTTTTTTGGGGGTTAAGGTGCATCCAGCACTTGCAAATATTTTTTCAGTTGCACCCAGTGGCCTAAAGTAATTTATGGTGCAATTTTGCCCTCAAAGTCATTAAAAGGGTGCATTGGTATCCTATGCTAACATATCTGTTACTTTGACTGTGAAATTGATGAGTCAGCACAAGTTTGACCAAAATAATCTGACCTGGCATGTTTAATAAGCAGGTGACATGGCTTTTCTCGTTAATTCCATTGTTTTGTTTGAATATTACTCATCTGGTTCTATTTATAAGGCACTTCCAGCATGTTTCACACAGACAAAGGAAAACCTTAAATTTCATCAACTCTCATTTAAATTTTAATAACTTTTCAACTTTATCTCTATTTAATATACATTATACCTCATGTAAACAAAGTCAATACAATAATAAATGAGGGATAAATTTGTACATCCATACAAAAAATTTCTCTCAATGCTTTATAAATAGGACCAAAAAATATCTACTCTCTCTACCTTATAAATAGGACCAGAGGAGTATCTCTGAAAAAATTTCTTACTATGAAAAAAATTCCAAGAGCCGAAGAGAGCATTTACTGAACAAAGAAAACAAAGCAGTGGCAGACAAAAAAAAATCCACATCACCTGCTTATTAGACATGCCAGGTAGATTATTTTGGTCAAACTTGTGCTGACTCATCAATTTCACAGTCAAAGTAACAGATCTGTTAGCATAGGATACCGGTGCACCATTTTAATTACTTTGAGGGCAAAATTGCACCATAAATTACTTTAGGCCACTGGGTGCAACTGAAAAAATATTTGCAAGTGCTGGATGCACCTTAACCCCCAAAAAAATTCCACATCACCTGCTTATTAGACATGCCATGTCAGATTATTTTGGTCAAACTTGTGCTGACTCATCAATTTAACGGTCAAAGTAACAGATCTGTTAGCATAGGATACCGGTACACCATTTTAATTACTTTGAGGGCAAAACTGTACCATAAATTACTTTAGACCATTGGGTGCACCTGACAAAATACTTGGGGGTGCTGGATGCACTTTAATTATAAAATAATTGGCTGTCTCTCCCAACAAAAAAAGAAAAAAGAAGGTCAAAGTACTTTCTCGGGCATCAACAAGGATATCCTCACGTCTCAAGTTCGAACTGGCGTTGGCAAAAAGTTTCAACTAGCAATGCCTGCCCCACCACCCGGTGGATTAGACGGAGGGACCTCCTTTTCAAAACCCGCGCCTCGCTATTGCCAAACGCCTAATTGGCAGTTTAGCAACTGTTCAAGACACTAAATAATAAAAAGAGGAAAGGGAAAAGACTGTTTTTAATTCGTCAGATGAATAAAAGGAAAGAATAGTGTCAACATTCCTAGTTGTGAAACATCAGCAGTTTTCTATCTGCCAGGTCGGGGATGTGGTTAGGTCGGTAGTGGAAGATTTCAGGGGGACAATTCCGCTTGACGCTCGGAATGTACAAAGCAAGTGAGATTAGGATAACCATCGAAGGCGGCGAATTTTAAATTCAAGCTGTCGTCGAATGTTTTATGCTGCCAATTGCCACATTCTATTCTCATTGATCAAACACACCGTGTCTCTCTATTCTTGGTCTAGGGTTCCTCTGTTTTCCTTGAGAAACTTTTTGGCCTCCCTGCCTCTACTCTCTACCGACCGATACTTCCATTCGGGGCAATGGCAAAGAAGAGAAGGACACCTGAGAAGAAGGGCCTAAAGATAGTCCCAACTGATTGTATTCCAAAACATTCTCAACAGCGTCGAAGGACACCACCAAAACGCCGCACTGATTTCTCTGTGTTTATGCGCAGTCCTGCTTGCCTCTCCAACCCAGGTTGCTTCCTTTCTTCGATTTTATGTCTGTTCTCAATACTCATACCACATTCTAGGAGTTTTCCTGGTTGAACATGTGAAAATTATTTGATTAACCGCCATAAGTCTTGATCCGTCGCATTGCCTAATCACTGTTAAACATGTTTTGATTTTAAGTTCGATTATGTTGACCACCATGGGGATTGAGTAATTGAGTTTATTATCAACAATTCAACTGGTAACTGAATTTCCTTCCAATTGGGATAGAAATCTGAAACTTTTTTCAATTCCTGCTGATTATTGAGGATCATCATGGTTTATCTTATTTTTGTGACGCATGCGGCTTAGTCTTCCTTTGTTTCTACGTATGCACTGCATACCCAGCCGGAACCTGTGACCTTTGAGCTTCTATCTATAGGTTTGATCCAATTTCGCTTCTTTTTGAATTAATTGTTAGTTGTTAGCTATGGATTATTGATGTACAGCTAGTACTGTCATGTGACTGTGAAATACTGCACACTGAGTTGTTGGAGTAATGTTTATGCCATTTGTAGAATTCATCTAATAAAACGTAAATAATCAATCTTCACACTTATTGTAACCATTAAATGATCCTGAGTCGATACTGTGAAATGCATTCTCACTCCTTTATTAGTCAAAGGGAGGATGGCTGCTTGTTAGCTTCATTATATTAATGTATGACTTTTCTTTTTGAACGGTCTGGACGATAGTCTTAAAACATTGATGTATTTATTCAATAATTTTTTTTTGTCCCCTGCTTCCTTGGTTAAGCCAGGAAAAGCAATGCAGTTTAAGACTGTTGCTCTTATAAGTTGAATTTTTTTTGGCAACTGTCATGGTGCCGATATCACACTAAATGGTTCAGCAGATGCCAGAGTAATCAATAGCAGGCAGATCTTAGTGTTCTAATTGTGGAGTATTTATATGCAGGGTGAGAAGCATCAATACGGCTTTCAGTTCATAGATAATGATAATGACGTTCAATAACTTCTTGTCTTGGATTAATTAAATGATACAACAAGTTTTATCCCATTAGGTGAGATTGGCTATATGGATCACATGACGTATTATGTTTTATCAATAACCAATTCTTTAGATATGTTGTTAACCAAAAAATCTCGTACCATGATCTTATTGAGCATTCTCCTCGGTCTCTCTCTACCCCCCCTTTAAAGGACTCTAAACTGTCCGACCCACCCTCCTCATAAAAGCTTTAAAAAGTTACACTCTTGTATTTAAATTCACATGCACCAATATTTTCTTTTGGGGTTTAAAATGATGACTTCATTGTAATTTGTACACAAGGACTAAACACATTGTTGCCTGTAGTACTGATGGCCGTTTTGTCTTCATATCATTGTATTTTGTCACAAAATAATGTTTAACCTTTATTTTGGGCAATATCTTGCAGTTTCTTCACATGGTTCATCTTCTGGAGAAGTTAGATTGGACAATGTCTCCGCAAACAGTTTACATGAGGATAGAATGAAAGAACAATTCCTTGAAGATACACTTGTTAAATGCAGTGGTTCTCATAGGGATGAAAATCTTGATGTTCCTGTATCTGAAGTTGAATCAGTTATCCAAGATGAAGCTCTTGACCTTGGCAGCAATAGGTATGTTTTGGATGACCTTTTCTCATGGCTGTGTAAATATATACAAAGTATTGCATCTCCTCCCTCCCTCCCTCTCATTATGTTTATTGAGAATTTAATGTAGGGATGGTAAACGAGGAAAAAATAAAACACTCAAGGTATCAGAATCGACACAACGGGAGTCACCTGTTACTGACAGCAATTGTATTACTATAACCCCGGGGAGTGTTGTATGGGCAAAAACATCATGTCAAGTGTGGTGGCCTGCGGAGGTATTTAGGAAGTTATGTAATTCGAAGCAAATGAAAAGTAGGATTTCTAAGCCTTGCAGTGTTGAATATTCATGCAAAATCTCTTCTCAGTTTGCCGGAGTAGAAATATTGTATTTTGTTGAATTCGGTCATAGTCACTGATTACTGATTTAAGATCTCTCCATACGAATATCTCATAGATATATATGTGTATTCTTTTTTCCTTTGGCTTTTTTGGTTGCCTCTAGTCTAACTTTCTCTTAACATTAGTCGATACCATGAATTAGTTTATGGCATGGGAGAGGTGAGCTGCTGATGTTTCAACACCTCCTGTCTTTTTACCCTGACTTCATAACTTGTTTGTGTTTATTTTAAAAATATTATATCAGATCATGGAAGAAAGACCCACCTTAGCAGGCCAGACCTGCGATGGACATGTCTTGGTGCAATTTTATGGGAATCGACCCTGGTACTGTAGCCTACTTTCAGTATCATGCGAGTTTCATAGATGTGCCTAACATGTTTAAAGATTGAGCTGAATATTACTTTGTCGCTTTACAGCGCTTGGATTGATCCATTGAAAGATCTTTCAGCATTTGAGGATGTGAGTTTGGTTCTTTTCTAACCGTTCTGTCTCACATGGAAGCTAATTATTGTTCTCGAGTCCTTCTTTGGGATATTGCATTTTAAAACACCTTCCTGGAACTGAATCCTGTAGAAAGAGGACTAATAAGAACCTCTTAAAAGAAAAGTCATCCCGCTGCCACCCATAGTTGCTGCCAGGCAGCACGTATTTCATGGGGCATTCTGTGGACCATTTAGTGGAGAAGCTAGTAATTTTCACTTTTCATATCCTTCTACCCTACTTTGTCTTTTGTTTCCCAATCTCTGACCTGTGGAGAAGAGGGGCTGTTGGAGAAATAGGACCTTATTTTTAGCATGGGGGATGGTTCTACCTCCTTTGTTTCTCTTAACCAGTGTTTATCAATATCTGATGTCTGTGCTGCCTCCCCCCCCCCCCTTCCGGTTACAGTCTTTTGAAGAAAGGAGCGGTAACCCGGCAAAAGACTTCCAAGATGCTCTAAAACAAGTATGTTCATCTAAAGCAGTTCTGTATGCCCTGACTCAAGCATATTTTTTAATTGTAGCTTAAAGAATTTTGTGTTTCATTTGTCCTCTTATTTTACCGTAGGCTTTGCAGAGGAAGGGGCAACTTATTTCGCACAGTAAGTCCAGTCCCCAAAGGACTGCTCGCTCGGATCTGCAAGATCACTCATGTGGTATAAGATTGCTTTTTAACTTTCAAACTAATATCCTTATAGTCTTCTGCATTTGTCTTGAAAATACTGGACTATTTATCACCTAGCCATCTCCAAGAGAATCGCGTATACTGTTTCATATCATACGCTTATCATTGTCAGGTATAGTAGTATGTTCATTTGAAAGTTATGGCTGCCACTAATGAAGATTTAAGGCACTTCTTTTGTTTATTGATGTTGTTATTATAGTATTTATTTATGATTTGATCAGAAAAATGGACTTCATCAGCCTCAAGCAAAACGATAGATGACTTAAAGGAGAGGGAAGGGGTAAAAGAGAACGCAAGCGCAAGCTTCATTTTGATGTAAGTCTCTACCCAGTTCTTGGCATGGCTTTTACATTATTTTAGAAGGACTTTATCTGTGTAGTGCTTAGATAATGATATTATTTTGTAGGAGGTGGCATCTCCTCCGAAATCAGAAAGAAAGACTCGCCGGTTGAAGATAATGCGGTACCTGGGCCTTATTGCTCCTGTTGGTTCTCCTTTTATAACCGGAGTGTGCCCCTAATGTAAATATCTTGGCCCTTTCTTACCAAATGGGCCCTCCTTTTTTGACTACGATCGTGACTGGTGTCTATTTTAGAGAGTTTCATTCTTCTAAATTTCACTCGGGCACATTGCACAGCGTTTTTCGGGATTAGTTATATAGTGTTATTTAAAAAATAAAGATCTAACCGCTCTTTCTTTCTTTCTTTCTTTCTTTTTTTTGTTGTTGAGGTGAAATCCATTTTTACATTGCTTCATTTCTCACTGAAGCCCTTGTTCGCAACCGGTGGAAATGCTAACTATGGTTGCATTTTAGTCCTTGCAGTGTGGAATTGACGGTCAAAGGTAGCAATTTTTTTTTCCCCGACTGAAAGGTAATGATACTAATAGAATGAAATCGAATGAATGATGCTCGCTTTAAATTGATTTGGTATGGTGTGAAAATGATAGAATGGAATTTTTTATAAAAATATAAAAAAATAAAAGTGAATTAACTCTTGCCTCACAAAAAAAAAGTCTTGCCTACTTGTGCTAGTGGTTAAAAAAAAAATTGCATCTCAAGAGGGGACAACTAATATTATACTACTGGTTCTTATTATAAGACCCTATTTGATTTTTATTTTGGCTCTAAATATTAGACTCCAATCCATTTTATCTCTCATATTTATACATTTTTTTTCTCAAAGTAATTCTTCTAATAATAAGAGTTCTAGTCAATACACTTGATTAGTAAGGATATTTTAGGAAATATAACATCTATTTAGGACAAATAACTAACTCAATTTACTTTTTTAATCTCTTCAAATTAGTTAACTGGCTTTTATAATTAGGACAGAAGTAGTATTTAGCAGTAAAAACAGCCCCTCTTTGTTTTTTTTCAAAAAAATATTATCATCTGGTTAAGTCAATTCGGGATTCATGGTTTTTTCTTCCTATAAAAGTATCTTCTTCAGGACTCATACTTGAGACCCAAAAAGATCTAATAGAGTTTTACATTGTTAGACCAATTCTTTGTTGATATGACTCTTCTTTGATATTGAATTCAGAAAGTGGAATTTGAATTAAGTAAACTATAGTAAGAAATTAAGGGCTTATTTGATTTC
Source organism: Neltuma alba (assembly GCF_004799145.2). Classification (NCBI taxonomy): domain Eukaryota; kingdom Viridiplantae; phylum Streptophyta; class Magnoliopsida; order Fabales; family Fabaceae; genus Neltuma; species Neltuma alba. The sequence goes on from NW_021633813.1 coordinate 48,705, forward strand.
TTGTTTTAAAAACAATATTTTGTTTTTAAAAATAAAAAAAATAAAAAAAACATTTTTTGATAATTTATTTTTGGTTAATTATTTTAAAATTTAAAAAACAAAAGACTGTAACATGTTTTGAAAAACTAAAAAATCAAAATAATTTTTACATGTTTTCTTATTTTTTTTTTTTTAATCTTGAAAAAATTTGAGAAGTCTTTTTCTCTTCTTACTTACTATCTATCATCCATTAGCAATAACTATCAAATGTCAAGTATGATTTTTTTAATGATTTTTTTGAAATGCGGTAAATATCAACAACACAAGTTCTTAGTACATCACAAAAAATGTAATGCATGAGTTATCAATAACTGTCACGATAATCGTTACTTGTTACACCTTAAGTTATTAATGATTACACTTTTAGTTACTAATACGTACTTAAAAAAACGGTAATTTGATAATTCAACAAATAGAATTTATTACAACGAGGTCGTTTGAGATTTCAAATTAATTTGATGATTTTAAATGATTTTTTTGTATGCAATTTTCTTGATTGGGATCTCATTACAATTTTCTCAAAAAAAAGATCCATCAATAATATGGGAAAAAAAATCCATCAAGAGTATCAATTAATCTTGAAGGGTGAAATTTGACACAGTATGTATACCAATAATCAATGCAATACATAAATAAGGAAAAATTTTGCCATCACATAAATATGGAAATTAATCCATTGAAGTTTTTTAAAAAAATATTAATTCATCAATACAGCTGGTAAATCAATCAATTTAACCGTTATTTTTTTTTTTGGCCAACTAACCATTAGTGTAACACGGTAAACATTAACACCATACAAATAAGGAAATTAATGAGTTTCCTTTTATTTACCTATCAATTAACTAATGAATCAGTTAAATGAAGTGCGTAAGACTGCGAGCAACTAATAGACTGATCAATCAAATATATCAATTATTGCATCGATACAGCTGGTGTTTAATCACTCAATGACCACTGCAAGCATAAATAGGGAAAGAAATCAATCAATTGAAGTTCAAAAAAAAAAAAAGAAAAATCGTCAATACACATGCGGCTGGATCATCGGTCAATTAACCAACCTATTTAGCCGTCACTGTAACGAAGGCGCGCCAGAATCCTCTCCCCACAGAGGCTGGGGGATCTTTCACTCAAAAAAGGACGGTGGGATCTTGAGGAGACTGGTAGGTGGCCAAGTGAAAATCTAGTATACAGTGTAAATACCATACAAATTACCGCACTTGTGAACGGAGAAAAAGGAAGGGTGGCGTTCCTTCGTCGGTGTTGGGTTTCTTATGTTGTCTGCTGCTCTACCTTCCCCGTGGTTTGTATTTTGTGCAGTTCTTCCATGGCTTCTGGGAGTTCAATTACTGCACCTGGTACATTCTTCATCTCCAATTGCGATATTTGGTTACTTTTCGTGATCTTCGATCTCATAGCTACGCTTTGTTGCAGAGCGCCGTGCAGGTGCTGGTGTCGTTACTAGCCGATGATTCTTCCGCTGTCAGGGAGGCCTCCATGGCCTCACTCAAAGACATTGCTGCTCTGTCATTATCTCTCTACCTACCTACACTAGTTTACTCATTTATTCCTCACGAAACTTAACTGAATATTGGGTCGAATGTGTTTGCAGGGATCCTCTTTTAGTTCTCGAGTGCTGTGCAGTGGTTTCACGAGGAGGACGTCGGGTACTTACTTTTGCTTTTCCATTCACTAGATATGATTAATTCCTCGGTAATTTGGGGTGTTGAATATTTTGTTGTTGGAATTTTTTTAGCGATTCGGAAACATGGCTGTTGTTTTCCAAGTGATGGCATTTGGAGTTCGCTCTCTGGACGAAAGAGAAGTCGATGATTCTTTCATGGCAAGCTCGCTAAGATTGCTACAGCTGAAATGATATCCTCGAAGGTAATGTGTTTTATCATGCGGGACGATGTTGCTTCTGGTCAACTGGTACACGAGTTCTTAAGATTCATGCGACTGTTCTTCTGCAGGAAATCAATTCGGATTGGCAACGAGCTGCATCTGGTCTACTTGTCGCAATTGGTTCACATTTGCCTGACCTAGTAGGTTTTATTTCTTTTTTTTTGTAAATTATTTATTTAATAGACAAGAGAAGAACAATTTCATGGCATGGATGGAGGTAGAAAAGTATGGCAAGCAAAATGAAAAATATTTCCGAGATTAAACATCCCAGTCTCTCTGAATATTAGCTCAAGAAATCCCATAAAGATGGTTGGGTTTGTTATGAATTCAATGGCTCTTTCATTTCTTTTCCGACAAGATAAATTTCTATATTATTATATTACACTTTACAATGCTAATTATGCACTCCCTATTTGCACCTTTCAGCTTTCACTTTCATTGATAGTATGTTGCTTCTATGTTTTTAAACCATTCATTTATTTCTCTTTCTTCTTGTTTTTCTGGATTTTAGCTAACTTAAATCTTGTCTCAATCTCTCATTTGAATGGGTATTGCAGATGAGGGAGAAATTTTTCTTCATTTATCTGGGCCGAATTCAGCATTACTCGCTATGGTCCAACTACTTGCAAAATTTGCTTCCACTGATCGTAAGCAATCAAAATTTCTCTTTGTGATTTAATCTCCATAATCATCATCTTATTTTCTTCAGTATATTGATTTTTTTGGGCGGTGGAATTAGCCTCGTAGTAAGTTCTGATGTTTATCTACACTGGAAAAACTTTTTTTTTTTTGGGGGGGGGGGATACAGTGAAAACGTTTCTCAATCGTTTAATATAGTGACGAAAAGTCTCTAAAAAACCTCAGAAATAAGGGAAATTCCCAAATGCTTGATGTGCGTCTGCCAATAGAAAATGCAGCACGGGGGGAGATCTAACCTTCTTTTTGAATTAGGCCCCTGTTTAGTCTTCAACTTCACTGTACTGTTTTACATTGGAAAATCTTTAAACTTCACTATACTGTAGCATTTGATTTAAATGGGTTCTGATATTATTAGCAGTTTATTGAAGATTCTGCTGGGGTGGCTAATAGGACTGAGAAGATCATGTAGGCCTTCGTGTGGTTTGGGGCTGGTAAGAGTAGGAGAGTGAAGTGACCACTTAATTTAGTTGAGAGGTTTGATGTGGGTCAGAGGATTATGAATGGTTGGGTTATGTGTATTTGTTTATCCAAAATGATATTTTAAAATCACCTTCTGCGTTGTGAAGTGGCTTGGCATATTTGGAATGGGCTGTTCGTTATGTTTGATGAGAATTGGGCTTGACTGGCTATCTTTCAAGCCATCAAGTCCATAGGTCTTGGCCTACAAAAGGAGCACAAATTCTCTTCGGGTTTTGGCATGTTTATAGTGTCTTTGGTTGGAATAGAATGCAAGGATGTTTAGTCAAAAAGTTCATCTCACAAGTCCTTGGGACGTTTAGTCAAAAAGTTCATGTCACAAGTCCTCGGGAGAGGATTATCATTATGTTTTCGTGGGTTTGATGAATGGTTTCTTCCCCCTTGGGAATCTTCTGAGGGATAAGTGCTCATCCGCAATGGAGCTTACTCTGTATTCTTTTTATTTCCACTTTTGTTTGATAAGGTCTCTTGTCGTCTGCTTTTGTTTCTCTGTCTATTTATCTTTCTTACCTATACGTTGTTTTTTTTGTTTGTTTACATTTAAAAAAAAAAAAAACTTTGTTGGAT
>NW_021633814.1:0-83328 GCF_004799145.2 Neltuma alba
AATGCTGGAATATTTACATTTAGAAGACAACTCCTTTACAGGTATGGTCAATATATCTACTTATCCACCAATTTTATGCTTCAACGAAATTCCATTTATTATCTGCAAAGCTTGTTCTATATCATCTCGGAATTTCTAACTGAAAATATTCTCATTCCTTAAATGAAAATCAAATTTTTAGCACGCTAATATCTTCCCACAGAATTAGTTTTTCATAATCAATAACAACTTAGTAGAATGTTGAAAATTGCTGCTTATGTTTCTTTTGCAGAATGCAAGATACTACCTTTGATCCTAAATATAAGACTCTAATTTTTGTTGTCTTTAATATTTATTCAATTTTCTCTAGATAATCCTTATAGTGATTGCTCATTTTGAGTTTTTATCAAGGGGTAGCTTTGATGCACATGATTGATTAGGGTATTTTAAGGAAGACAACATTCTCATATTACAAATAAGTAACTTAGCTAATTTTTTTTATAATTGAATAAGGAAAGACATTCATAAATTGTGTGTGTTTGTGTTTTTTTTCCTAGGTGAAATTCCTCAATTTATTTTCAACGCACCTTCTTTGGGAGAGGTTTACCTTTCCAACAACCATTTCAACGGTAACTTGCCAGAAGAGATGTGCCATCAACTCCCTTTACTTGAAGTCTTTGGAGTTGTTAACAATCAATTAGATGGAAGTATTCCAAAATCAATAAGTAACTGTACATCATTGCTAGCCTTATATTTGGATTTGAACTCGTTTTCAGGTATGCTAATAATCATTATAACCTTTCTATATCAGCTGTGTTATGTTTATAACTTGGAAAAATTGGTAAAAAAATCACTGTTTGAAAATTTAATTGGTGAAAAGGACCTGAATTTAAGCACGTGCAAGTATAACCTGTGAGTGCAACATATCTTCCGCTGTGTACAACATCTCATCAACGATGGGTAACAATTTGCACACAACGAAAGATATGTTGCACTCATGGATCATAGTTGTAATTACTCAAATTTAGATCTTTTTTACCAATTAAATTTTCAACCAGGGATTTTTTTACCAATTTTCCCTTATAACTTTATAACTTTATCACATATTTAATGTCTTCATTTGAGCATGCTAATATGAAAAGAAATTATTGTAAGCTTTACAATTTAATGATATTTAAAAAAAGAAATTCAAACACACACACACACACTCTATATAATTCCTATGCTTCTTTTGATAAATTACAAAAACCAGGACATGCTCTGGTAATAGCGTACATGTTACAACATTAAAATTTGAGACATTAATAAAATTTGAGACTTTAACAGCACAGTATTTATTTGCAGCTTTGTTAAATGTTCTCTAAATATGATTAAATACTATAGAATCCTTGCCCAAAAAGTAGTTAAGAGTTTTATGTGACACATAAGGGGTGACAGGGAGATCTACGCAGGCCCCCATGTATCACTAGGAGGTAACTAACTAATAATTTCATGCGTGGATGAAATTTGTCTTTCCTATATTTAAGCGTGGACTTGTTAGCATTGCAAAGATTTGAAAGGACCCGAAATTAATAAGATATTTGGAGTCATCTTGTAACATATATATAGAGAAGTGAATCCAAAATTTTGAAACATATGTATGTTGTACACACAGGCGCGCACCAAAAAAAAATATTGCGTCTTTTCTCAATTTTTAGTACTTTATTCTATTATATATATAAATGTTATCTTCCATCCTTTTTTTTTTGAGTAAGTTATCCAACAGCTTTTTGTTTCCAGGTTTTATACCCAAGGAGATAGCCAATCTTAATAAGCTTGAAGAGCTGGATTTCTCACGTAATAATTTCATTGGACCCTTTCCTTCCTATATATTTAACATTTCTGCGTTGACACATGTCTCCCTTGCAAATAACTCCCTTTCTAGCTTTCTCCCATCAAATTTAGGAATTGGTCTTCCCAACCTGAAGAAATTGAGGTTGGGACAAAATCAACTTATTGGGCAAATTCCAAACAGCATCTCAAATGCTTCTAAGCTCATCATGTTAGATTTATCAGGGAATAAATTTAGTGGAGTTATACCCACTGCACTTGGGAATCTAACAAACCTGATAGCATTATATTTTGATGGGAATGATTTGGACGGATTGATTCCAAATACGATTAACAGATTGCAAAGCCTTCAACATTTATATCTGAGTAACAACAGATTGCAAGGGTCTATCAGAAATGAATTGTGCCAAATCAAAAGTTTGAGTGAGTTGTATTTAGCCAACAATATGTTTTCGGGAATGATTCCAGGGTGTCTCACAAATACATCCTTGAGGAAGTTGGATTTAAGGTCTAACAAATTGATTTCTCATATACCATCTTCTCTTTGGAGTCTTGAAGATATATTAGTCTTAGACTTATCCTCCAATGCATTGAGTGGAAGAATTCCCCCCAAAGTATCAAACTTGAAAGCAATTACACTCTTGAACTTGTCAAGAAATCAACTTGTAGGAAACATCCCTACAAGTATGGGTGGCTTGAAAACCTTGCTTAGCCTTTCTTTGGCTCATAACAAATTACAAGGAGCCATACCGGAATCTGTTGGTGGAATGATAAGCTTGGAGTTCTTGGATCTTTCTCAAAATTACTTGTCCGGTGTGATTCCAAAGTCATTAGCGATGCTCGTGTATCTAAAAAACATTAACCTTTCATACAATTTATTGGAAGGAGAAATCCCAAATGGTGGGTCTTTTAAGAATTTCACAGCTGATTCTTTTATGATGAATAAAGATCTTTGTGGGAAACCCCAGCTACTAGTGCAGCCATGTAGGAAAGGAAACAAGCATAACTCCAATAAAGTTATGTTGTTGATAAAATGCTTATTGCCAACCATGGTTGTCATTTTGGTTATTATTTTATGCATAGTCTTTTTAAAGCGTAAGAGAGATTATGTTAATGATTCAACCAATAAGGATTTAATAAATTTTGAGACACTAATGAGGATATCCTATTATGAGCTTTTACGAGCAACAAATAGATTTGATGAGTGTAATCTTCTTGGAAGGGGAAGCTTTGGATCAGTCTACAAAGCAATTCTTTCAAATGGAAAAATAGTTGCTGTTAAAGTATTTAACTCAAGCCCAGAAGGAGCATTAAGAAGTTTTGACGTTGAATGTGCTACTTTGTGCAATTTACGTTATTGCAATCTCACTAAAATAATTAGTGATTGCTCAAATGGCAAATTTAAATCCATAATAATGGAATTCATGTCAAATGGGAATCTTGACAAATGGTTGCATTCTAATAACTATTTTTTGGATATCTTGCAAAGGTTGAACATAATGATTGATGTGGCAGCTGCTTTGGAATATCTTCATCATGGTTCTTCTACACCAGTTGTTCATTGTGACATAAAACCAAGTAATATATTGTTGGATGAAGATATGGTAGCCCACCTTAGTGATTTTGGTATTGCCAAATTGCTAGGTGAGGGACAGATGGAAATTTATACCAAGACTTTGGCTACAATAGGCTACATGGCACCAGGTATTTAATAACACAATATTTATTATTTAATTTCTATTTTTTTACTCTATGTTTGATGAAATCTTATATTATATTATTCTATTACCAACAAATATTTGTCTTTTTATATGTGATTTTGTACTTTGAAAATTAAAAAAAAACTACACACATTTTTTTTGGCAGTGATGACTTTTTATTAATTAATTTTTGAAATTGACATGCAGAGTATGGATCACAAGGAATTGTTTCCTTTCAAGGAGATGTATATAGTTATGGTATTTTGTTGATGGAAATGCTTACAAGAAAGAAACCTACAGATGAGATGTTTGTTCAAGGTATGAGTTTGAAAGACTGGGTTAGCAAATCAATGCCTCATTCCATCATTAATATTCTAGATGTCAATTTACTGCCAAAAGATGATCAAAATATTGGCAGCATATTGTCACATATATCATCACTTTTTGAGTTGGCCTTGCATTGTTGCATTGATTTACCTGGGGCAAGAATTAACATGAAGGATGTAGTGGTAACACTGAACAGAATCAAGGCCTCGTTTATAAAAGATATTAGAGACACCCCTAAATACTTGAATAATTATTAGATCAAATTTTAATTATTGCTCCTTTAGCTTTTTCTCCTTGTATTTTTTCGGTTGAACTTTTAACCCTGAAAAATGGAATGATGATGTTTTTCTATATTGTATTTTATAGTGCATTTAAATTTTGAATGTTGGCATATAGCAAATTTATTGTTACTATTGCATTTGAATAATGAGAACATTCAAACCTTTATCTATTGTGAATTGGGTACATTAATACTGTACATCTACGGTACCGATCTGCAATACACCTAATTTTAGCATTTTTAATTCTTTTTTATTTTTTAAATTTGGGAAAATCATTGTATCCCACGTAAATAAGTAATTTGGTTATTAAAAAGTCTCAAAATAAGCGGCAAATATGCATCATATGTTCATTATGTTGTCATTTTCCTACACTCTGAAATTTAATATTGCATATTACTCACTTCTTGTGGAAGCTCTTGGTAATTAAATTTTACTTATATGGAACTACATGATAATTTTTTCTTCATACCCTTGTATGTTGGACAAGGGAAGAAAAATGTGGGACCCAAGTTTAAACTATTAAAAATATGAAAATGAAATTATATTGAACTTGAACCATCCGATTTTAATTTGAATGATCCACTGATCCAGGTATGGTGCTCATCCCCACGGAAAACTGAATCGCCTTTTCTTTTATAGCCTCTTATTATATACTTCCTATAGTGCCAAAATAACGGTTTAGAATATGTTATTGGGTTTCACCAAAAAAAAAGAAAAGAATATGTTATTGGGAGAATTCTTGAAGAAGAAAATTAAAATTTCTAAATTTCAAATTAGTTTTGGTTCTGATATTGTAATAGGTTTTGACAATACTTGACTTATAAATAACAACATATTTTTATAGGAATTTTTATTTGAGATTTAGTAATTTCTAATTTTTGAGTTGAATTTTTCCTATTTTATTATTTTCTTACCAACAATAAAAGCCATTCATATAGTGTTATAAACAAAGGCCAAAAGTCGTAGAAAGTTTTTGTATTTTATTATTTACTAATTTTCATTTTATAATTGTGGCTTCGTCCGTGTTTTTTATATGATCTAGTTCATTTCAAATGTGAAAATAGAGTAACTAATTTCAAACCGGTTATAAATTTACAAATCGAATATCATATATTGGCATTTTCGAAAAACGGAGTAACTCAAATTAATATAATTACTTTTGGCGAAATGAATGAATGAATGAATAGGAATATTTGTGCATGGGTCTTACATAATTTCTTTATGCCTATGATCATTCAATTTTCTCTGAATTCATCATTTACGTTTATTTTTGTTAATGTACTTTCAATCTCATAATTGCTTTAACTACAAAATTACCCTAATCAATGTTCCAAAGTTAAACTCTTTTTTTCTGTTTAATCATTCATTCTAAGTCATTCACCCATCACATTTAGAGGGGTTCAAGTACAAATCTACTAATGAAATATTCTATTAGAGGTACCAGATATTATAAAATTTTTCATGTACAAAAGTGCATATAAAATATTCAACATGGTGCAAAAATGTCACGGTCATTAAGTCAACTCATGTTGACTGTCTAACAAACATGTCAACCAAGAAAATAATGTAAAAATACACATCATGCTTTTAAAATGATACAATAATTTATGAGTTGATCTACATCTTAACCCTATTTATAGAGGATGAAACCCGTAATTTCACGCTTAACAAGATCATTGGTGTCATTAAGTTATAAGAAGCTCCCAACAAATAAAAGTTACACGTTAGCTTGTGCCTGCTTAACATCATGGTCAAAGAAGATATTCTTTAAAAATTCCTACGATATTGTTAGATGAAAATATCTTTATCTTTTTAAGCAACGAATATATCTAGCTTATCTTCATACCCATTTGTCCTACGCACTAAAATTGACCCATCAAATCAAATTGCTTAATGCTAAAATTATGGCCATCCACTAATGTATCCACACAAGCTTCTTCTCGCTGCGATCTTTTTGTGATATACCGATCACATAGACCACAGATGAAATAGTGCCTTGAAAATGAAAATGTGGTCTTCCTAGTGAATTATACAACACGCAATTTTTACGGTTAGACCTATACCCATGTCCACGCTTTTCGTATATATGTTTCTCCTTCATTTATAGACTCAAATACCAATAAATAAAATATGTATGATCTTTTCACATGACTATCTGATTGAGTCAAATTTGAATATTATCAGATCTAATTAGGAGTAATTCTCCCGAACGTTAATGATTTGATACTTTACAAATTAACTATTTTTTTTACATTGATATTACTTTTTATTTAATCTAGTACAAGTAACTTTGCCAGACATTAATTTTTGAGTTATGACATTGTTTTCTTACTACATAAAGAAGAAACAAGGAAAAATACCACTGCAATTAAGTAAATACTCCAGTTATTTTCTAAAATGGAAATGAAAATGATAAAAAATACCTAAAACTTTGATTTCCAATCATCATTCTTAACGCATTACAAAAAAATTGACTTTCAGCGGTCACAAAAAGTCGTCGCTGAAAGTATAAAAGTCACCGCTAAAAAGTCATTACCGTAGCAGTCGTGGTTGAAAACTTTCAGCGGCGACATTTGTCACCGTTGAAAACACTTTTGGCGGTGACAAGAATGGGAATGGAGCTAGCGTACTTGGGAGGCTAGCCCCCATAATCGGGCCCCTGCAAGTTCTGAGAGATTAGTTTCCTATTATTCGAGTAGAGATGCTCTGGTGTTTCATAAAAAAAAAAAAATCATAAAAAAAAAGTAATAATAATTTTATAGATAAATTCAAACTTTTCACTAACCGTCATGGAAAGTGTTACAACATGATAAAAAGTGAAACTGAAATATTATAATCCTCGTTGTTTGTAGAAACTATGACAATTAAAAGTCATTTACAAAGTCCTAAGGCCTTAAGCTTTTTACAGTTCCACTTTTTCATTCTCGTATTTTACTGTTTCCCGCAACAAACTCTTACCGTTTCTCTCCGAATTGTGAACATCAAATGTATATAATAGTAGCACCGTTTTACTACTATTACCTAGTAGAGTGTGCGCGTGTATTATCAAGTGAAGTTTTATAAACAGGATTAAAAAAAGACAAGTTCCATCCAATGAATTACATTTGTTTCCTAGTGCTCTTCTTGTAACTCTTAATTCGCCTCATAAACCATAACGAGGTTTCTGATAGGTTCTGCATGCAGTAAAATAAAGAGATGTGGAGCGTTATAAAGTGTTTCATGTCTTGCATTCCATTTCAGACGACGAGATTGAACCGTTATGATCCTTAATACAAGTCACTTTTAATATGTGTGTATATTAAATAAAATGGGTTGAATGTTGGTTACTTAATTAAAGCACTTCATTAATAAAAAAAATTCTAACAGTTTTCACCATTATTTTTATTAATGGTGAAAACTAGAATATTCTTCCCGTACATATAGTGAGAGATTTTTATATGAAAATTCAAGATAAATGAAAGAAAAATAATTAATATAATAAACGTCTTTAAAAGTAACTTTTATTTATGATATAAACATATCTTTTTGAAAAGTACTGATAATAAAGAGCAGAGGGAGTGGGAGTAGGAGATATTAAAGAGGAAAACCAAATCACTATTAAAAAAAATGTGAAAAAGTATTATTAAAACATACATTGAAAATTGCAAAAAAAAAAATCAAATATGGTTAATTTTTACTAAGCAATAATCCTCTTTGTAAAGTCACTACAAAATAAAATAAAAGGTCAGTTTATACCAAAAAAATCAAAGGTAAGTTGGAAGTTTTTAAGTATTCAGTTGGGAATTCCAACTTCCACGAATTAATTTCCAAGAATTCCAATAGATAATATACCTTTAAACTTATTAGTAGTACTTATCCTTCTTCAATCTTAAAAAAAAAAAAATCAGAATTAAGGTCATTTTATCAGCTGCAAAAAAATTTTCAATTCCCACAGATGGCCTTAATAATTTTTAAAATTTCAATTCTTAGAATTAAATATAATTACCGTTCATAGAAATATCAATCTTTCTTAATGAGAGTAAATGAAACAATTGCATCCAAGTATTGAAAACTAGGCCTGTCATTAAATTGGTTAGGACAGTAATTTAAGAATCAGTGATCTGATCATGGTTCAATCACAGTCAATCCAATCATATTTAAAATAATTTAATTTAATTTGAATATAAAAAATTCATATATAACTTTGATAAGAGTAATATTTAATAGAAAAAACATTAATCCACAAGTAAATGGAAAATTGAACATTCATGTATGAACCATAAATACATTCTAACAAAATAGAGTTATAAACACAAATATAACATAATGCTATTTTTTTTAACTCAAAATGACGCCAATCCAAATTTAGTAAGGGAAGATAAAATTGAAATATAAAATCCAACCCAGTTAATTCCGCCCAAAATTCTTGATTAGATTGGTTATGAGACTGATTCACCAATCTTATTGACCAACATGACAAGAAGACATTTGAATTCTCAAGAAGACATTTGGAAGTTGTTTTTGTGACATTGATTTTGACTTTCAGATCCACCCACATGACAAGAGAACGTAATTCGTCGACAATTCAAATATGCAATCTTTGAATCCAGACAAGTGAATGGATTGCATTTTTCATCATCATCGTTCTTTGAAGCTACTCCAAGCCACCATACCTGACCCCTCGGATCAAGTAATGGAGTAAATGATTATGGCCATCCATTGAATTTCTCTTCTTGAGAGTGGAATTATTGTCACCATCCGCACCGAATTTCTCTTTTTTGGGAAATTGAAATATATGTTACTGATATTTTTAACTCAAGTATTTATAATTCAGTCTAAACAGTTTGGGAGCCTGCTCATGCCGACAACCTATTGGCTTATTATATTTCTTTAAAAATATTTTAGCTTTTGTATAGAATAGAGCATGTACAGCTTGAAAGAACATGAGTTGTTACTTTCATAGCTCCCACTTCTCAATATTGATGTATATCATGCATGTGAGTTGTGTGACTTTTTGGTCCCATCCACGGGTTAGGCTTGCCTAACATATATACACCTATCTCCTAATTAACTCACAGGTTGGGCTTGATTTGTTTGAAGAAGTATAAATTGATGTGTGTATGTGTGAATACTCAATATATACTTGCAGCTTTTTTAGTCTGATATATGCTGAACATGAGAAAACCTTCTTGCTCTGTTTTCATCTTCTTACTTCATTGCTTGATGATCTCTTCAACTTGGAGTGAGACTGATATCACCACTGACAAACATGCACTTCTTGCCTTTAAATCCTTCGTCACTTTGGATCCATACAATCTGTTGGCCAACTGGTCGGCGTCTTCTTCTCCATGCAAGTCGGCGTCCTCTTCTCCATGCAACTGGGTTAGTGTCACTTGCAATGCTCGCCAGTTCACTCCTTACATCTTAGCGGTATGAATCTCATTGGCATCATATCTCCACAGCTAGGAAATCTCTTATTTCTTGCTGAACTTGATCTCAGTAACAACAATTTTCGTGGTCAAATGCCAAAAGAACTAGTTCAATTACATGGATTGAAGTTCTTTAACTTGAGTTACAATGACCTTCATGGACACGTTCCAACATGGATAGGAGCTTTATCTACACTTCAACACTTGGATCTTTGCAATAACAGTTTTAGTGGATTTATTCGGCCACGTTCATCCAATCTATCAAGGTTGGAGACTTTGCATTGGAAATATAATTTCACTGAAGGGACCATTCCACCTGAGATAGGAAGTCTAGGTAACTCGAAGATTTTACGACTTGCAAAGAACAGGCTTTCTGGAGCAGTCCCACGACCACTTTCCAACTTGTCTTCACTTGAAAGACTGAGCTTGTCTTATAACATTTTATCAGGTGTCTCTTTGATAGTTGGTAAAATCTATAATTTTCCCTTTCTATGGACAAATCTATTTCGCCAGGACAAACCAATTCACGTGATGCCTGAAATTAAATTATATGCAAGTTATAAAGCCCATAGTGACTCTTTTTTTCCCCTCAATTATTTGAAGGAGGCGTTCCCAAGGAGATTGGTAATCTTCCACAGCTACAGCTACTATATCTTTCAAATATTCAACTTTCCAACTCTATACCATCCGCTATATTTAATAGTTCAATGCTACAATTCATTGAACTTGACAACAATAACCTCTCTGGTAGCCTTCCAGTAAAGGTATGCTCTGGGCTTGCAAAACTTACAAGACTTTATGTAAATGAAAATGAGTTGTCTGGTCAAATACCTTCAATTCGGCATCAGTGCAAAGAATTATCAGAGTTAAATCTAGGCAATAACAGATTCAAGGAAGGAAGCATCCCAAGTGACATTGGAAATTTGACCAACCTCCAATACTTATATCTCAGCAACAACAGCTTGCAAGGTAAGGGGTTGACTTATCCATTTGTAATTTATTCATATTTGTTTATAGCAAGTCATTAATTTACATTACAAATTTAGTGGTTATCTTTCAATGAATATACTATCTAGTTGCATTTCTTTTAAAGACACGGAACATGACATCAGAAACAAACCATTTCGCAAGTAAGCTGATTGTGTATATTGCTCAAATATATGTTTATATCATATATATTTTGACCAGCAGGACACACACACGCATCAATATCATTCCATATTCATCATGTAATTTTATCTCATTTTTACCCTTCCCAAGACACTTCATGATCAACTTACGTGCTCATTTATACAGCTTTAATTTAATGGAAAGTATCCATTGTTTATGTGTTATTAATTTCAAATTTTAAACAGATGAAATTCCATCGTCTCTTTTTAATATTTCTTCATTGAGGGAAATAAGTCTAGGTCGAAACAATCTACAAGGTAATATTCCAATATCGGTTGGCAATTGGGCGTTACTCGAAAGATTAGATCTCCGTTACAACTCCTTTTCAGGTATATGCTCTATTCACTCATATCATAGTTATTATTTCCAAGGTGTAATTTTATGCTTAAAATTGTATTTATTAATTAAATGCCTCTTGAAACTTGATACTGAAACCTAGGCTTAATAAGCATGGTTTGGATTATTGTCATTATATAATCGATTATAATTTTGCTCAGTTTTAATTTTCAACAGGCGAAATTCCAACATCTCTCTTCAGCATTTCTTCATTAATGGAGGTCTATTTAACAAGCAACAATCTAAAAGATAGGCTACCATCATCATTCGGCAATTGCATGATGCTGGAATATTTATATCTAGAAGAAAACTCCTTAACAGGTATATTCTCAATAATCCGGATCATTAATTTTATTCTTTAACAAAAGTCCATTTATGATAGGTAATATACGTGGGTACGGCGAAAGCAAATATTATCTCCAAATTTTTTTTATGGTGAACCTTTCCAAATTTTTTAATTGAAAACACTTTAATTTTTTAAATCAAAATAAAAATTTTTCTACATTTGTATCTTGCATCAGAATCAGTTTTCTATAAGCAATGATAGCTTAGAACGTTTAACTGAAGCGAAGAAGGAGCTGCACAGTGCATGGATTCTTTTGAAAATGCAAGCATGATAAGAAGAAGGCATGTGGATTATTAAGAGAACTTGTACTAAAATATACTACCTCCGATCCTTAATATAAGACCCCGTTTGACTTTTTGTTTGGTCCTAATTATAAGACCCCAATCCATTTTGTCTTTCATATTTATACATTTTTTTCCAAGATAGTCCTTCTAATAATAATAGTTTTAGCTAATACACTTAATTAGCAAAGATATTTTAGGAATAACAACACTTATTTATTACAAATAACTAATTTAACTTCCTTCCTTAATCTCCTCAAATAAGTCAACTGGGTCTTATAATTAGGACCGAAGGTAGTAGCTTAATAAGCAAGGCATATGGATTATTAACAGTATAATACTCCTTCAATTCTCAGTATAAAACCTATTTCATTGTGTAATTTACACTACAAATGGGTTTTGTATTTATACCTACAGGTGTCACTTCATATGAATCTAAATATAAGAATTAGTAGAGAGATTAACATTATTTTAAATATAAGACTCCAATCCATCACATTGTCTTCCAAACTTATAATTATTTTCCTGAATTCTCCTTGTTAATTAAGCATATCAATAAGATTTCCATCATTAGGGAAACCAACACACATTTTTGACAAATAATTATTTTAACTAATTTTTTTTAATATTTACAAATTAGTTATCTGACTTAGATATATTGAGGACTAGAGGGAATATCAATCATCGTTTTCCTCACATCACTAAATTCTAAACAGGAGAAATTCCATCATCGCTCTTCGACACTTCTTTAAGAGAACTATATTTAACAAGAAACAGCTTAAATGGTGGTCTACCAATGTCAATTAGCAATCAGACAATGCTGGAATGTTTATTTCTAAATTACAACTCCTTCACAGGTATGGTCAATCTACTCATCCATCAATTTCATGCTTTAACAATATTCCGATTATTATTTGCAAAACTTTTTCTGAGTGAAATTCATAAATTGCCTACTTTTTTCCTAGGCGAAATTCCTCAATTTATTTTCATCACATCTTCTGTGGGAGAGGTTTACCTTTCTGACAACAAGTTAAATGGCAATTTGCCAAAAGAAATGTGCCATCAGCTCCCTTTACTTGAAGTCTTTCGGGCTGTTAATAATAAATTGGAGGAAATATATCAAAATCACTAAGTAACTGCACATCTTTGCTAGCTTTTTTTTTGGGGATGAACTCATTTTCAGGTATGCTCAAAATCCTACACGCCTTTGTACATGAGTTGTGTGTGTGTTCATAACTTCATCACCTGTTTAGTACGTATTTTCATTCAAGCATGCTAGTTTGGAGAGAAATGATTGCGAGCTCTAAAATTTAATATTTTCAATCTCTCTCTCTATCTCCTCCCTCTCCCTCTCTCTGATCTCTCAATTCCTATCCCTAGCTTCTTTCGGTAAATTAAAAACCAGGGCATACTCTTGTACTAGTGTATATATGGTAACATTAAAATTTGAGACATGAATATTTTAGTTTTATTAAATGTTCACTAAAGATCACATGCTATGGAATCCTTTACCAAAAAGTAGTTAGAGTTTTATGTGACACATAATTAAGGAGTGATAAGACAAGTCAATGACTAATTAATTTCACACATGGATGAAATTTGTTTCCTCACTTTCCTATATTTAATTATGAAATAATTTTTTTGGACAAAAATTGTGGACTAAGCATACCAAAAATCTGAAAGGAATCGAAATTAATAATTAATTTGGAGTTTTCTTGCAGTATAGATCATAGAGAAGTGAATTCAAATTTTTGTAACATATGTAACACACACAAGCATATTATTTGTTTTGTCAAATTTCATTACTTTATTCTATTATATAAATGTTATCATCCATCAGTTTTTTTTTTGTTAATCATCCAACAAATTTTTGCTTCCAGGTTTTAGACCCAAAGAGATAGGCAATCTTGATAAGCTTGAGCAGTTGGATTTATCAGATAATAATTTCAATGGATCCTTTCCTTTCCACATATTGAACATTTCGGCATTGACATATGTCTCCCTTGCATATAATTCCCTATCTGATTTTCTCCTATCAAATTTAGGAACTGGCCTTACCAACCTATAGGAATCAAGGTTGGGACAAAATCATTTTATTGGACAAATTCCAACCAGCATATCAAATGCTTCCGAGCTCACTGTGTTAGATTTATCACATAATAAATTTAGTGGAGTTATACCCTATGTACTTGGGAATCTAACCAATTTGATGGCATTATATTTTGACGGGAATGATTTGAATGGGATGATTCCAAGTACAATTAAGAGACTGCTAAGTCTTCAATATTTCAGTCTTAGCAGCAACCGAATGCAAGGGTCCATCATAAATGAATTATGCCAAATCAGAAGTTTGAATGAATTGTATCTAGCCAAAAACATGTTTTCGGGAAAGATTCCAAAGTGCTTCACAAATACATCTTTGCGGAAGTTGGATTTAAGCTCTAACAGATTGATTTCTCATATACCATCTTCTCCTTCGAGTCTTGAAGATATATTAGTCTTAGACTCATCCTCCAATTCATTGAGAGGAAGAATTCCCCCTGAAGTATCAAACTGCAAAGCAGTTACACTCTTGAACTTGTCAAGAAATCAACTTGTAGGAAACATCCCTACAACTATGGGTGGCTAGAAAACTTTGCTTTGTCTTTCTTGCCTCATAACAAATTGTAAGGGCCCATATCGGAATCCATTGGTGGAATGATAAGCTTGGAGTTCTTGGATCTTTCTCAAAATTACTTGTTTGGTGTGATTCCAAAGTCATTGGAGTCACTCATCTATCTAAAATACATTAACCTTTCATACAATTTGTTGCAAGGAGAAATCCCATATGGTGGGTCTCTTAAGAATTTCCCAACTGATTTTTTGATGATGAATAAAGATCTTTGTGAAAAGTCTCAGCTACTACTGTAGCCATGCAGGAAACAAGCATAACTCAAGTAAAGTTATGTTGTTGATAAAACACTTATTACCTACCATGGTTGTCATTTTGGTTATTATTTTATGCATAGTCTTTTTAAAACATAAGAGAGATCATGTTAATGATTCAACTAACAAGGGTTTAATAAATTTTGAGACACTAATGAGGATATCCTATTATGAGCTTCTACGAGCAACAAATGATTTGATGAGTGTAATTTTCTTGAAAGGGAAAATTTTGGATTAGTCGACAAAGCAATTCTTCCAAATGAAAAAAGTGGCTGCTATTAAAGTATTTAACTCAAAACCTGGAAGGAGCATTAAAGAGTTTTGATATTGACTGCGCTACGTTGCGTAATTTACATCATCTTAATCTCACTAAAATAATTAGTGATTGCTCAAATGGGGAATTTAAATCCATAATAATGGAATTCACATCAAATGGGAGTCTTGACAAATGGTTGTATTCCAATAAATATTATTTGGATACCTTTCAAAGGTTGAATATAATGATCGATGTGGAAGCTGGTTTGGAATATCTTCATCATGGTTCTCTTATATCAGCTGTTCACTATGATATAAAACCGAGTAAATATTGTTGGATGAAGATATGGTGGCCCACCTTAGTGATTTTGGCATTGCCAAATTGCTAGTTGAAGGACAAGTGGAAATTTATACCAAGACTTTGGCTACAATAGGCTACTTGGCACCGGGTATTTACTAACATAATATTTATTATTTAATTTCCATTTTTTTCACTGTGTTTCATGAAATCTTATATTATTCTATTACCAACAAATATTTTTCTTTTTAAATGTGATTATTTTGTACTTTGAAAATAAAAACCACACATGCATATTCTTTTTTTTTTTTGGGCAGTGATGGTTTTTTATTAATTAATTTTTGAAATTGACGTACATAGTACGGAGCACAAGGAATTGTTTCCTTTCAAGGAGATGTATATAGTTAATTATGGTGTTGTGTTGATGGAAATGCTTACAAGAAAGAAACCGACAGACGAGATGTTTGTTCAAGGCCTCAGTCTAAAAGATTGGGCTAGCAAATCAACACCCCATTCTATCATCAATATTTTATATGCCAATTTATTGCCAAGAGATGCTCAAAATATTGGCAGCATATTGTGACATATATCACCACTTTTTGAGTTGGCCTTGAATTGTTGCATTGATTCACCTGGTAACACTGAACAAAATCAAGACCTCGTTTATAGAAGATGTTAGAGACACCACTAACTACTTGAATAATTGTTAGATCAAATTTTAATTATTGTTCCTTTACTTTTTTCTCCTTTTATTTTTTCTGTTGAACTTTTAACCTCAAAAAATGGAAGGATGATGTTTTTGTATTATATTTTATAGTGCATTTAAATTTTGAATATTGGCATAGCAAATTTATTGTTACTATTGCATTTGAATAATGAGAACATTCAACCTTTATCTATTGTGAATTGGGTACATTAATACTGTACATCTACGGTACTTATCCGCAGTACACCCAATTTTTGCATTTTTAATACTTTTTTATTTTTCAAATTTGGGAAAATCATTGTACATCCCACGTAAGTACTCCTCCGGTCCTTAATGTAAGACCCATTTAACCAATTTGATTAGATTAAGGAAGTTAGGTAAATTAGTTAATTATAAGAAAAGTAACACATTTTTCCTAAAACACCATAATCATTTTTCTTAATACCCCATCTCGCTTTTCTACTTGATTATAGTTGAGGGAGTATTCATAGGGGTAATTTAGAGAAAATTGATAAATATGAGAAATGAGTCTTATATTTAGGACCAAAGTCAACTCAAAAATTGGGTCCTATATTAAGGACCGGAGGAGTAATTCATAGCCTGTTTGGTTTACTGAATGATAAGGAATGCAATGTAATGTAATGGATAGGAATGTAATGTAATGTAATGGTAATTCCAGTAAGTTTGTTTGGTACCATATTAGCTAGGAATGGGGTAGCAAAATAATTTTTTTATATTTACTTAATTACAGGTAAAATTAAAAGGACAAAAATATCCTTGTCTATCAAAAAGAAAAAGAAACCCTCCTCCTGCG
The DNA here is from genome assembly GCF_004799145.2 of Neltuma alba. Lineage (NCBI taxonomy): Eukaryota > Viridiplantae > Streptophyta > Magnoliopsida > Fabales > Fabaceae > Neltuma > Neltuma alba. The sequence continues at coordinate 16,657 of NW_021633814.1, forward strand.
TCCTGTATTCCTTCCTCAACGCAATGGAAATCTGTCATCCCTGACCAGCTTCACTCACGATTCTTTTTGACCCCTTTTGGTTACTAGTTCAGACGGTATTCGAAATCCACCTACCATAGGTCATCAAGGTACATCATCTCAAGGTACACCACTTTCGGGTTGCTTCGCTGGAGAATTTTGATTAGCAATAAAATCCCTTTTTCACTTCAAAAAAAAAAAAAGGAAGGTGAGTGTGTCTAGAAGTTGGGACTGGAGAAAAAAAGACGATGAGTGGGACGAGAATGAGGTTGGGGATTGAGTTCATTGGCAGTGGTGCTCCAATCGTGTCTGACTTTTTTAAGGGTAATAATGTATTCTCATCATGTAATCCTCATTCATAGGGTCTATCTATATAAGATGGATGCAGGTTTTTAAGGGAATCAGGATTCCAAGATGTAATCTTGTTTACATTATAAAGCCTAACCAAACAATTGAATTGGATTTTTACATTAAGATTACATGTAACCCTCATTCATAGGGTCTATCTATATAAGATGGATGCAGGTTTTTAAGGGAATCAGGATTCCAAGATGTAATCTTGTTTACATTATAAAGCCTAACCAAACAATTGAATTGGATTTTTACATTAAGATTACATGTAACCCTCATTCCTGTAATCCAACCACACAGGCCATTAGTTATTAAAAAGTCTCACAATAAGTGGCAACGCGTATCATATGTTTATTATCTTGTCGTTTTGTCATTTTCCTACACTCAAATTTATTACTGCATATTACTTGCGTGTTGTGAAGGTTTTTGGTAATTAAATTATATTTATACGAAACTACATGATTATTTTTTCTTCATATCCTTATATGTTGGACAAGGGAAGCAAAATGTGGGACCAAAGTTTAAACCATTAAAAACATCTAAATGAAATTATATTCAACCTGAACCATCCGATTTTTATTTGAATGATCCAGGTATGATGCTCAAACTGAATCCTCTTTTCTTTTATAGCCTCTTACTATATACTTCTCTGGTCCTTAATATAGGACCTAATTGTTAAGTTGATTTTGGTCCTAAATATAAAACCTATTTATCATATTTATCAGTTTTTCCTAAATTAACCATATGGATACTCCTTCAATAATAATCAAGTAAAAGAGAGAGAGAAGATATTAAAGAAGATGATTATGGTGTTTTAAGAAAAACATGTCATATTTCTTATAATTAACTAACTTACCTAACTTCCTTAATCTAATCAAATTAATTAAATAGGTCTTCTATTAAGGACGAAGGAGTACTTTTTATAGTGCCAAATAACAGTTTAGAATATGTTATTGGGAGAATTCCTGGAGAAGAAATTTAAAATTACTAAATTTTAAATTAGATTTGGTTATGATATTTTAATCAGTTTTGACAACACTTGACTTACAAATAACAACACATTTTTATGGGAATTCTTTACTTGAGATTTAGTATTTTCAATTTTTTTGTTGAATTTTCCTATTTTATTTCTTACCAACAATAATAGCCATTCATATAATGTTATAAACACAGGCCAAAAGCCGTACAAAGTTTTGTATTTTATTATTTACTAATTTTTATTTTATTATTGTGGCTTCATCCGTGTTTTCTTATATGATCTAGTTTATTTTTTAAATATGAAAATAGAGTAACTAATTTTAAACCGGCTACACATTTACAAATCGAATATCATATATTGGCATAATCGCAAAATGGATTTGGTGAAATAAATGAATGAATGAATAGAAATACTAGTGTGTGGGTCTTACGTAATTTGTTTATGCCTATGATCTTTCAATTTTTGTCTGGATACATCATCTACGTTGATTTTTGTGAATGTACTTTCAATCTCATGATTGCTTTCACTACAAATTAAAATTACCCTAAGTAATGTTTCAAAGTTAAACTCTTTTTTAATCATTCATTCTAACTCATTCTCACCCATCATATTTATAGGGTTACTACTAGATATTATAACATTTTTTAAGTACCAAAGTACACATGAGATATTCAACATGGTGCAAAATTGTCACTGTAGTTAAGTCAACTAATATTGACTATCTAACAAACATGTCAACAAAGAAAATAATGTAAAAGTACACATAAAATTTTCAAAATGATGCAATAATTTATGAATAGATTTGTCCTTTAACCCTATTTATAGAGGACAAAACTCGTAATTTCACGCTTAAGAAGGTCATTGGCCTCATTAAGTTCGAAGCTCCCAACAAATAAAAGTTATACGTTAGCTTGTGCCTGCTTAACATCATGGTTAAAGAAGATATTCTTTAAAAATTCCCGCGATATTGTTAGGTGAAAATATCATGATCTGTTTAAGCAACGAATATATCTAGCTTATATTCATCATACTCATTTCCCTACGCACTAAAATCGACCCATCAAGTCAAATTGTGTAACGCTGAATTGTGGCCATCCACTAATGTATCCACACAAGCTTCTTCTCCTCGCTGGCGATCTTTTTGTGATATACCTATCACTTAGACCACAGATGAAATAGAGCCTTCAGAAATGAAAATGTGGTCTTCCAAGTGAATTATACAACACGGAATTTTTACGTGTTAGGCCTATACAAACATGTCCACGCCTTTCGTGTATATCTTTCTCGTTTATTTATAGACTCAATTACCAGTAAATAAAATATTTATGATCTTTTTATATGACTATCTGATTGAGTCAAATTTGAACATTTTGAGTCTAATTAAGGGTAATTCTCTTGAATATGATTTGATACTTTACAAATTAACTATTTTTTTTACATTGATATTAATTTTTTTAATATAGGACAAGTAACTGTGCTCTTAGTAGACATTAATTTTTGAGTTATGAAATTAATTTCTTACTACATAAACAAGAAAGAAAGTAAATACTCCAGTTATTTTCTAAAATGGCGATGAAAATGACCAAAGATACCTAAAACTTTGATTTTTCAACCATCGTTCTTAACGGGGCATTTGAAAGTTGACTCTTGTCATGCTGATGGTGCCTTTCAAGTTTACACCACAATGGATAAAGCAACGGCAAGGATAATATGGTTTGATAACTCAAAAATAATAATAAAATAAATAAATATAGAAAAGACAACTTTGTGGGGTCCTCTACATCCGATGGGCACTTTGCTCGATTTGCTCTTCGGCCTCCACACACCCTGTGAAAGCAAGAAAAAAGGAATAGGGCAACCAAAAGTCATATTATAAGCTTAAATAAAGGACACATCAAGTTTTAAATCAAGACTTAAATCACTCCAATTTATTAAGTGTAAGTCAAGATATGAATTTTCAAAGTTAAAGATTTAAAAGCTGGAAAATAATAGACCATATGATCAGTGTAAATGACTTGGACTACTTCAAGTTTTTTAAGGGAGCACTATAATGAGGTCTCATGGAAAAAAATAATAATAATTACCTGTAAGTTTCAATGACAAGTGATAATTGTCATATACTATCCTAAAACTTATCATTATAAACTATTCTCTTGTTATTGAGACTTTTTAGTAATTATGTTTTTTACTTAGGACTTTATAGCAATTCTTTTTTTTTTTAAATAAAAATGGAATGATATTTATGTATATTTATGTAAATGTACTCAAGACTTTAATTTCTTAAGGGAATTTGGATTTGGATTTCAATTTTAGATTTAAAATCTCACATTTAAAATTCAGGTATTTAAAAAATCCTTTTGTTTGGGCAGTATAAATTTTATGTTTTTCGTTTCAATTCAAACCTTTTACACATGAGTAGAAGGCAACTGTTTAATATAGAAACTAAAAAAGGAAGGCGGCGTGGGAAGTACCACTTTGATGATTATTATAGATCACTTATTTTTCACAAACAAATAAATGCATTAAATTAATAAACTAAAAGAGGAAGGTGGCTTGAGTAAGAATTCATGATGCAAAACTTATGTAACAGGAAGGAAATCCAATTGCTGATTAACCAATACAATAAGTCAATAAGTAATGGATAAAACTTAATCTCGGCCAAGACTGGGTGTTTATTCAAAACAACAACCTGTTGGTGTGCCTAGGATCCTCTTTTACGCAAGTTCAGGGATATAATGATAAAACTGAAACTTTTAGTGAAAATGAAGACGCTGACATTACATGTTCATGGTCATAGAATCGATTCAATCAACCGCGATATTCTTGACAAGGCTACATATAGTAATAAATTAGTAGTACCTTTTTAAAGTTCTGATCTTTGCTAAGGGCACATTATAAGTTATAGTTGCCTTAGTTTGATGATAAGTACTCACAAAGTCCTTATAACAGACTACAATTCTGCAACACCATTTTCTCAAAATAAAAGGCGAGATATTGGCAAAACCAAACCCGAATTAAAAGGCTAAAAACCACTTTCATAATGTCAGCAATATCGTTGAGAAGGTAAGCTGATCAGGACAACGCCCAATAAAAATGCATGCTCCAATGCCTGTCAACAACTTCTCTTTTTTTTTTTTTAAATCCAAATCGTTAAAGGCTCCTATGCTCTGGGAATATACTATTTCCAGTCCTTAATATAAGACCTAATTAACTAATTTGGAAATATTAAAGAAATTAATTAAGTTAGTTATTTGTAATAAATAGGTATTATCTTTTCTAGAATACCCTTATTAATTATGTGTATTAGCTAGAACTATCATTTAATGAAACCTTTAATATGTGCAAACTATAAGGACTATTTTGAAAAAAAAAAAGATAAATATTAAAGACAAAATGAATTAAGATTTTATATTTAAGACCAAAACAAAAGTCAAACAAGTTCTTATATTAAGGACCAGAGCTTGAATCTACTACACCATCTAATTGACAACACTTCATAACAATTCATTCAAGCAACTAGATGGTCTTTCAAAAGGGGCGTGATTGGAGAAACTTATTTTTCACATAACTTCCATAAGACAGGAATAGCAGAAGTTAACAGCATCATCTCTGATTGAAAGGCTCGTGTATCCACTCAACAGTGATCAGGAACACTTTAGGTTCTGCCAGTACCAACAAGGCAAGAAACACTACTAAGCATTTCAACGCAGCTTAAACCCAATCTATTATGCGCAAAAGAAGATCCCAATTCAAATAAATTGATGATATGAATGCACCCACGTAATATAAGCATCAGCCAGAATGACTACAGGTGTCGCCTTTTAAAAAGAGAAAACGTGAACCCAAGGATCCTCATTTGAAATCCAGCACAGTTTCATGTATAAAAAGATGAATCTAAAAATGAAACCACAAAGAAATTCAAGTTGACTTCAAAACTGAAAATACGTGGAAGTGCTGGGGCCTGAGATTTTCTCTCAGAAGGCGATGAAGGGAATCAAATCCCCAAATAGAGCCATCGCTCGGGGCCTTGAGTTCTTCCTTGACTCCCCGGTTGTTCTTCTCCATGCTCAACCTGAGAAAATGCATTACAGGGAAGAGGAATATTATGTGAATCTTCAAGCTCTTGTAAAGACTAAAGGAACCAAATATTGTTTTTTCCCCCTTGTATAATAACGAGACGTGTACCAGTTTGACTCCATGATCAATGAATCGGTTCCTTCCCTTGCCATCCATTTTTTCTCAACCTCTTTTTATTCCATTAGAGACTGATGGCGGGAAAAGCTTCTAATAATTGACTGGGCAAAAAAAATTATAATAATTGAGATTTAATATTTTATAACAATATTGTCATAACATTAAATATTAAATAATATATATAAATAAATTTAAAATTTGACATGAACAGTTATTATTGACATTTTTTTTTAATTTTGCAATTTTAAACGGTTGAATTAAGTTCTAATAGTTTAGGTTTATCTATCTATTTTTTTGTTATTTAATATCGTAATAATATTTTTATGAAATATTAAATCAATGAAAAAATTTCTCCCCACGGCAAGGACAATTCTTTAAGCCTAGGTTGATGGTTTTAACAAGAAATAGTTTCAAGATTTAGAGGCCACGAATTATTCAACAAAACCCAACCCAACAACACTCCTGATAATTTTATTTTTGCCTGCCCAATCCATATCCACGCTCCAGCCCAAGCTTTCTTTAAAATTTTATGTAATCAATAAGATTAGATCTAGCAGAAAGAGTTCATTCATCATAATATAACAAATCAAAGTTGAATTTTGACTAGGAGAGGTACCCATACTTAATGCTTGGCAATGTCTCGGTCAAGATTACCTCCAATAAGATAATAACTGTACCTAGTCAAAAAAGTATCTAATTAATTTATTTGATTTTGAGAGTAAGATTTGAATTTCTCCCCCAATCCAAGATTTTTTTTATTTGATTATTATGGCATGAGTAACAATTTTCAATTGAAAACATTAGTACAAATTTATACTACCTCAGTTCTCAATACAAAAGATAGTTTCATATACAAATCAGTTATAAATATAAAACCCCCAATCCATTTTGTTTATTATATTTATTTATTTTTTTCAAGGTGGTCATTATAATAGTTGCACATGTTAAATGTTCTAGCTAACACACATGATTAGTAATAGTATTTTTAAAAAGACAATACATATTTATTACAAATACCTAACTTAATTAATGTTTTTAATCTATTTAAATTAGTTAACTAACTTTTATATCAAGGATCGAAGGCATAAGTTAGCATTACTAAGCAATAATATTTTTTCCTTTTTGTAGCAAGAAAATTATAGTTCATTTGAAGTAATTAAGCTAGTTCGAATTGTGTAACTTATGGAGATGGATTGATATCATTTGGCTCTGTTTTGGTTTGAAATAAAATTCAACCACACCCACAAATAGCTTTGTGGCTCAGTGACATGTAAATTCTTTTGTTAGCAAAAGGTTGTGAGCTCAATCCACTTATAACCTCAGCCCATTAGTACTTGTACCTGTAACTTGATATTTCAAACCCAAAATTGGGTTAGAATCTTAGGTTAATATATACATTTTCTAAGAAATTAACCGTCTACATAGGGGTAGAACTCCTGGTATAGAAATTAACAGTCTGTACAATATAAGGGTAAAATTATATATATATATATATATATATATGGCCAAAGTATACATTTGGTCTTTTAATTTTATGTAAAGTTTCAGTTTCATCCCTTGACTTTAAAAAGTATACTTTTAGTTTTTTAATCCCAAAATTATTAGTCTTAAATATTGATTTTTTGTAACAATCATAGTTGTTTTGAATGTTAAACTCACTATATTAGCATTTAGTAATGTTTTATCAGCATTTAAGAGCTCAATATCATCATTTTTTGTTAACAGTTTTAGGGTTAGAGGACTAAAAGTTTACTTTTTAAAGTTAAGGGATCAAAATGAAATCTTGTGTAAAGTTAAAGGATTAAAAATATACTTTAGTTATTATATATTAATGTAAAAATTAAACAAAAAACATTGTTAAATTCTTCTAATTTATGAATAGAACAAGAGGAGCTGTTTTTAGACACGCCATAAAACTCTTTGTTGAGAATAGAAGTCTGTAATTTTGGGACATTTACTGTTAGGATTAATTTGCTTTGTATTTCGTATTTAGGACTCTGATTAGGGCTGAATTATTGCTTTGGGCCTAATGGCTTGTAAGGCCCACTTCGCACAGGTTGCTATTGTACAATGTAATTGGATTATTGAGCTGAATAATATACAGAATTATTCAGGAATTCCCTGGCCCATGTTTTACACTCTTATTACTGGCTTATAGGAGAGCATGCTCGATGAAAAGCGGGTGAATTGGCTTATACTTAAAAATTTCTATACGCCACTTGTTAAGGGCCAAATCATAGGGGAAAAGTTGCACACAATGATTAGCGCAGGATAACAACTAGGTAAAACCTAACCTAATTGATGGAGGCATGCGGTAGGCTGTGGATTAACACAATGGTTACTCCACCCACTATTACACAAGTAGGCTTCTAACGTGTTCGGGAGGGTAACCCTCATAATTGGACTTCTGCAAATTTCAAGAAATTAGTCTCCCACTAGTTGAGTTGGGCATAGTATGATGTTTCATATTAAAAAAAAAAAGTGGTAATACTTTTACAGATAAATTCAAACTTTTCACTATAGTTGTTCAAACAACAGTCATGACGAGTACTACAACATCATAAAAAGTGAAACTAAAATATTATGCTCGTGGTTGTTTATAGAAACAATAACAATTATAACTGTAACTCTTAATTGGCCTCATAAACCACAACGAGGTTTGTTCTGACAGGCTCTGCATGCAGTAAAATAAAGAGACGTGGAGCGTTATAAAGTGCTTCGTGTCTTGTATTCCATTTCAGATGACGAGATTAAAACCATTTTGATTCTTAATACAAGTCACTTTTAATATGTGTGTGTATTAAAGAAAATGAGTTGAATGTTGGTTACTTAATTAAATCATTTCATTAATAATAAAAAATTCTAAAAGTTTTCACCATTATTTTTATTAATTATGATAATTTCTAACATTATATTAATTGCTTCTTAAATTAAAAATCTATAGTATAAACTAGAATATTCTCCCCGTACATACAGTGAGATATTTTCATATAAAAATTCAAGATAAATGAAAGAAAAATAATTAATATAATAAAAATATTTATGATATAAAAATATCTTTTTGAAGTCTACTGATAATAAAGACCAGAAGGAGTAGGTGATATTAAAGAAGAAAACCAAATGACTATCGAATGATCAAGGTCTCAAGTCTGGATCATTTATTCAATTACTATTTTTATATTCTACTGCCATTTATCTTGAGTGAACATCATAACATTGTATTTTTTTGTTGGAAACAATTATCAGACATTAAATGTGAGAACATTTTCCAATAGAGATTAGAATCTTAATTTGTTACATTATGAAAGACTAATTCTTTCCATTAGATTCAATTGGTTACTGCTACTATTTTTGAAATATTGACTAAACTATGCAGGGGGCACTCATTACAATAAATGCCACCAGGACTGCTATTATGATATTTTGTCCCATTATCAATATTAGTTCGTTTTCACAGTTTTATTTTCTTTGTTTGTTTCATTTTGCTTGTACGTGAGACTTGTTTCTTCTCTTGATTAAATGAAATGGAGATATTCAGACCAAAAAAAAAAAGTTATTGTGGGCCATACCAAAACATCCATGTCCATCCTACCATCATTGTTACCACTACGATAATATCATCAACCTCATCGCCAAAGTTATCAGCATATACGCAAAGGTTGAGAGTCCTCCCACTTGCCACCAGTTCGAATCTGACACGGACGGGTGAAGAGTTAAAGAAGAAGCTGAGGTATTCTGAAATTCTTAAAAATTAAAAAAAAAAAAAAGTTATCAACATACATCGTTCATGGATGCTAAAAATTAGTTATACATATATGTGTGTGTGTGTGTGTTAAGCATATTACAAAAATATATACTTCGCATGAAACATATTGCAAATACAGAAAAAAATAGTGTTAAAACATACATTCAAAGTTGCAAAAATTTTGACAAGTGAACTTTTATCATTATAAAAAGAAGAATATGAATTGTAAATTGATGATGTTTAGCAAGTTGCAAATTAAGAAAAAATTAGTATTAAATTACTTGAAGTGATAAAAAATTTGACAAGTACAATTTCCATCCTTGCAACTTAAAAAAGAGGAATGTAAGTTAAAGGCGAAATGAAGCAATTGTTAAATGTCAGAGATTTTTTTGGCCAAGCAAGTATAGTAGAATTAGAATCAACTTCTAATGATTTACTATTAATTTTTCTTTATTTGTGATTTTGGGCAATAATTTTTTTTTTTTATAATTAAAGGGAAACCTTGGCTAACACCTACGTGATTGCCCTTTGTCATACGGCAATCAATAGCCAGAAGTTCAGCAAGTCCATAATGTGGCTCATAGACCATGTGAAATCCCAACAAACCTCCAAGTCCAAGCTTCGCCAGATGGTCAGCTGCAGCATTACAGGCTCGAGGGGCATACGAAAGTCGAACCTCCCAGCTTCTATCTATGAGTGATCTAATTTCTTGGAGAAGAGTGTAGTCGGCATTGTCCTCATCAGGTTCATTTTAATGTTGTCTCTCACACACATCTTTTTATAATGGGAAAATATAAATTTAACCAGTCTTATCAATTTTTCTTCATTTGCAGTTTAGTGATTAGTTTACAGCTTATATTCCTTATAAATGAGATTTTAAGTTACAAATGCTTTTGTCATACGTTTGATACCGAAACTATAAAAAAACAACATGTAATTAGTGACAAAATTTAGCTATAAAATTTCTATTTAACGACAGAATTTTTAGCAATGAAATTTTTGTTAGTAATCTGTCAAAAATTTGCAACAGAATAATTTTCTTTCTCTAATTTCATTAGTAATAAGCTATTTTTTTGTATTGCAATTTTCTGTTAATTGAAACTTACCACCCCTTAATATGAACTCATATTCTATTTTTAATTACGGAAAATGAAAATGAAAAGGTTTTTGAAAAAGAATATTATAGGACCTATATGGTCTCGATTTAAATTTTCTAACCTTTTGATCCTATAATTAAATGTCATTTCCCGTTCTACATTTTCGGTTGGAATAATGGTAAGTACGGCTACTAGCAAAATCAAAGATGCGTTGGGATCTGAAAATTCAATTGAAAAAGGTAATTAGAGTATTTTATAAAAAAAAATCATATATTTTTTATAATTAACTAAATTATCTAATGTTTTTAGCTTAATCAAATTAGTTAAATAGTAAGTTTTATATTAAAAATTATATACATACATTAAGTCTTCGCCTGAAGAATTTGAATTGGATATCCTCTTTGAAAAAAAAAAAAAAACAACAGATCTCCACAAGCTTCCAATTAACTTTCTTTTGGGGCTACTTAAAAAGTCTACTGTTATTGATAACGCGCTCCTCAAAGAGTCAAAGTGATAACGAAGAAATTAATTAAAGACCACATATATTTTCTGTAATTTTTGTCTCTGTCATTACGAATTGCCAATTATTTTTCAACTAACACGTTACCATCTGGATCCATCTGCGTCATTCACAATTTTGGTTTTTTTTATTGAATACAAATATCTTTTTATCAGAAGTCTGTTTTAAACACTATGAAGTATTGAATATAAACAATTATTTTAATAGAAATTTAAAATTTAGTTTGTCAGATTATAAGAGATTGGTTTAACTCTTCTACTAAACTTAACTTGAGTCATGTTCCCTTACCGACAGGTTGTGTGAGATGTCTGCACTATGACATTAATGGCTTCTCTGGACTCGGATAAGACTTGTTCCCTCGAGCAATCAACAAGACTATTCAACGTACAATGATCAATATTAGTGTCTGTACAATGACCAATAGTGTCTGTTGGTGATAGTAGCAATGAAAAATACTTATAAATATATTTGATATAAGTGAAGATAAGATTTTTTTAATATGTTTATTTTTTATTTCATAAGTTGTGATTGAAAAACTATTTATAAATTATTCTAACAGATTTTGGATGAGTTAATTTTATTAATTTAAAATATATTTAATAATTTGGCTAACATTTCTTGATTTATGAGAAAATTTAACTAGTGTCTTATACTTCCTCTAATTCAAAATATAAACTAAACTTTATTAGAGGGATTTGATTTTTTTTAATAAAATAACATTTGCTTTTGTCTAAATATTTAATGTATTCTTTTTAATTTGATAAAATTTAGATCAAGTTAATTAGATCTATTATGTCCCGTATCTAATAAGCTTCTACCACCTGTATTAATTTTCATTTAACCCCTGCTTCACTGTCAATCCTCCATTAGTTTTGGGAGAGTTTTTCCCTAAAAGCTGATGATTGTTTTTAGACTCTGCTCTTCTGCTCCCAGGGTCCCATATAATTCATAGACACCTGTAGATGTTATTGTTCAAGATTGTTCTCAACAAATCTACGGCTTTCTGCTGCCCTCGATTATGCTCGGTCATCTATCCTCTTCCTCCACCTTCCCTTACCGCCATTAGGGTTGCTGACTTGGGGAAGATTATTGTTGGTTTCTGATACATTGAGGAATAGTGAAGATGATGAAGACTGAATATGAAGAAGTTGAGATTGGATCACTGAAGAGACATGGAATAGAAAAAGAAAGGAATTAACGGCGTTTTAACAGGGGGTTTGAGGCTAAATAAAAGCTAATACACATGGCAAAAGCTCATTGGATACCTGGACATAACGGACCTAACTAACTTGACCTAAGTTTAGTCCTTGATCGAAACATAAAATTCTTTGATACTCTTTCTAGTCCTTATTATTATAAATATACACTAACTAATTTGCACGTAGCTTTAAATCTGTCATAAAATTTAAATGATTTCTAAAATTACCCTTATTACTTATACTAAATTCAGAAATTCTAGCATCATATTAATTTTTAGTCTCTCACTATTCACATTAAATATAGACATATATGAAAAAATTTTAATACTAATAAAAACTATCAAAAGATCCTATAAAAAAGGCTAAGAATTTTTTCTAGAAGGACTCTTGTATTATTATTTGTAAAGTCATTCTCCCAATTAATATCAAACCTCGCTCTCTCTATTTTTTTAATAAAAAAAATCAAATATATAAAAATGAAAATATTATACACGTAATTAATGCCGCCGTGACTTGTAATCCGGGGAGGGGGAAGGCAATAAAATATCAGTTTTGTACAATGAATGATTGGTACAGGATTTGAGCAGCGAGAGCGAACATCATTTTTCAACGTTCCACTAAATTTTGAGTGAACTAGGAGAAAGCATTGAGGAAATTGCTCTTAAACGATATTGAAGCAGAGAAAGTAGAGGCAACCTGTTGACTTTAGGTCTTTTCTACTTTTGAAGACTTTTGAGGGGCTACCTCCGCTGCTTAATATAACAAATTCAATTTAATTTTTATTTTAATTCTAAATATAAAATCTCAATCCATTTTATTTTTTATATTTATTTTTTAAAATATTTTTCATAATAATAGTAGTTCTAACAAAAATACTTTAAGAAAGATAATACCTACTTATTTCTAATACTTAATCAAACTAATTTTTTTAATTTACTTAAATTAATTAATTAGTTTTTATATTAAGTATGAAAAATAAGTATCAATGAAGAACAAAACATCGATACAAGCTTCCTTTCTCACGCTAACTTTTTTGTCGGGCTACAAGAAATAATTGCAGGGAACGTGTGGTGTTTAAAGCGGTCACGGGAGCGAGTAAAGACTACGCAATTTTGACTTCTTTTAAGGTACATCATTCAATGTTTCCATTTGTTTTATCCTTTCCAAATGTGCTTTTTATATGGGTCAGATTGTTCACACCATGAGTTGATTTTTCCAAAGTAGTACAATCATGCTTTCAAGTTATCTTTTTTTTAAAAAAAAAAAGATTTAAATTTCAGAATATACAGTCATATAAGTCACATCGATCTTTAACAATAAAAATACTTATTTTCTACTAATTCTCTTGATTAATTGCTTATATATTATAATTGGATACGTTTATAAAACATTTTAATTCGGAAAAAATTTAAAGTGATAAATTTTTTAAGTTGCGTACCCCATCAATCTAAAATATAAGTCATTTTAACTAATTAATCAATATCAAAAAATTGTATGTTAATTCATTAAATGTGTTTTAAATTGAGAATTTTTTTTCAACTTTACTCATATTAAATGAGGTAGTGAATTAAAGAGAAACATAAAATGAGTTACATTTAAGTATTAATTGTAAGGACAAAATTGATAAATTAATATTAACTACTTTTTAAGTGACTTTTATTTGGAATGAAATCATTCTTCTAGAAACGATTTATATTATGAATCAAATGGAATAATATGGTTAATGGTGACCTGTATTTAATTAAATACAACTCTTTTATTTAAGATTGATGAAGGTCATATATTTCAAAGACACGTAACATCAAAATAAACACATGATTTGTACACTTGTATGGTGTCTAATGACAGTAGTTTTGTAGAATACTCCTCATTTCTTTTTATAAAAGACGATTAACTGAATCACATTAATAAAAAAGTTGGCCAAAATTAGTTAGATGCCATAAATATGCATAAAATTCCAAAAATACCCTTACAAAAATGGGTGGGAGAGAGAATAAGAAGATAAAAGAAAGGTGAAAAGCCATTTAATTAATTAAGAGTAAATATGAAAAAAAGAGTTGCATTAAACATTTAGACATCTCTAAAATATTTCTTACAAGCTTTAAAAAATATCATCCCTTATTTGAAAAAAAGACAGTAGGGGTAATATTTTTTTCTATATCTTAGGGAATCTCATTCTTATAACTGTGGTTTCGTTCATCATCGAATCGTTAGTTCTTTTCTCCAAATTAAAAGACTTTTTTTTTTTTTGCCAACATAGTCCAAAAGACTCCCGACTAATAATATTGGCCACAAGTGAAATAATGCAGTGTGATGATAAAGATGTGATCCTCTATGAGAGAAATTACGCAACACGCAATATTATTCTTCTCTTGCATCAAGGTCATCTTTTATGGCCTCAAAGCCTATCAAGTTTCTCTTTTAATTTTTTTTAAAATATATGAGATTGTGATTTAAACTCTTTGAAAAATATAATGTGTGCATGTGTTATAACAAACACATCAACACCTTTTACCGCACAATTATGGCTATTTATGTTCTAATTATATGTATTTTTGACATCGAATGGTATACTTTTCTTCAAATAAGATAATATTGTCTCTAGATGTTATTAATAAGTTTTTATGTAATGTCTCTATATAATCACAACTGGCTTTTCCTTTTCTTTTATTCCCTTTGAAGCACGAAATAGAAGAAGAAGAAGAAAATTCCAGAGCACTGGCATTCCTCCTCATCAATCGTCATGAGCCATTCAAACATTCGTAGGCAAAAGTGTACTTTTAGTTTTACAACTTTATACGAGTTTCAATTTAGTTAATGAATTTTAAGAAGTATCTTTTTTGTTCTTATAATCCTAAAACCATTAGCTCAGATGATTATTATTTTGTAATAATTACCCTTATTGTAAAAATTAAATTTAATATGTTAGAGACTTTTTAATTATCATTTCCTTTTAAATATTTTATTTTATAAAAGGATCTTTTTCTTAATCTCTAAATTTCAAAAAATTTTGTCCTTGATTATAATTAATGTTCTTAGAGACTTTTTAGTTGTCATTGTAAGACATATTCAAATATATATATATATATAAATGTATATAAACCAGATAATACAAATGTGAATCCTTTTATAAGAATACAGCAGAATACTTTAGAGTTATCTCTTGTTATAGCTTTTGCTTAATTGATCTTAGGATCTGAGATAGGAGATAAGAACTATAAGACAATATTAGAGTAGAAAGAAAACAATTTGTATAGGTCTCTTCTGACTAGCAAAAAGACACAGTGATGGCAACTGAAATCAGCCGTCACCAGTCAGAAAATCTCAAAAAAGTAGATAAGGTTTTTCTCTCTCTGAATGTATCGCTTAATATTTTGAGCCGTTAGAACACTTAATTGTAATTCTCACTATCAGAGTAAATACAATATTGACTGAAATTAATAACCCTAAGGACTTGGGCCTTATTTGACCTTGAGTCACACTCAGGACATTTTATTAATTTCCTAATTAAATATCTAAATAATTTTAATAATAATAAAATATCTTACAGTCATTTCATTTTAAGTAATGTTTAGAGTTCAAAAGTTTAAATAAAAAAAATCATGCTGGCAAAAAAAAAATCATACTAGAAAAACGACCTTAACTGAGTCCTAATCAAAATTGACACCTTAGATAATCGTATTGAAAAAGGCAAGCATATTTTTTTTTGAAAACATTTTATCTTCAGAAAATGAAAATATTTATTGCCGTGTTTTTCAAGTATTCCTATGTATATCTTCACTAAATTTTATTAAGGAGTCAGAGAAACAACTATGGAGCGAATAAATAAAACAAATTAAACTTTTGTCGGGAAATTCAAATAGAGTTCTGATATCCTATTTGTTTTTTTTAAACTTGCGTAAAAAACCTTAAATGAAAAAAAAAAAGGGATATCTCACTGTTGCCATCGAGAAGCCGATCACCTGCTTTGGAAAAGCATGAAGTTTGATGAAGTTGGGAAAATCTCTACCGTACAACCAGTCAACAGACTAAAATGCGCCGTGTCTTTTTTTTTTTTCCTTCCCAATTTTCATGATTTCTGAACGGAATACTCGTAAATTTGTCAAGGATTAATGTGATTTAGGAACTCATTTCGAGACAAATATAAAATTTGAGATAATTTAGGAATTCTTGGAAGCCTTTAAAACACTATCCATAAGTTTACAAAGTCTTCTTATCACAAGAGTCAAGCCCACAAGGTTTTAACAAAATCTTGCCCCTTATTTGCAAAGGATGATACTGATAATACTCCTCGCATCTTTAAATATAAGACTTATATTTTATATTTAATTTTTTAAATTATTCTTAGTAATATTCCACAATAATAATCAAGTAGCTAGGGGAAATATGTATGGTATTAAAAAAAATAATTAGGATATTGTATAAAAAAAAAGTTTTATGTTTAGTATAATTAACTAAATTATCTAAATTAGCCTAATCAAATTAGTTAAATATTAAGTTTTATATCAAAAATCATATACATACATTAAGTCTTCGCCTGAAGAATTTGGATTGGATATCCTCTTTGGAAGAAAACAAAAGATCTCCGCAAGCTTCCAATTAACGTTCTTTTGGAGCTATTCAAAAAGCCTACCGTTATTGATAATGTGCTCCTCGAAGGGTCAAAGTGATAGCGAAGAAATTAATTAAAGACCGCACATATTTTTTTGTAATTTTCGTCTCTGTCATTATGAATTGCCCATTATTTTTCAAGTAACACTTTACAATCTGGATCCATCTGCATCGTTCACAACTTTTGTCTTTTTTTAATTAAATTCAAATATCTTTTTATCATAAGTCTCTTTTAAACACTATGAAGTATTAAATGTGAACAATTCTTTTAATATAAATTTAAAATTTAGTTTGTCATATTATAAAAGATTGGCTTTAACTTTTTCACTAAACTTAACTCGTACTAGTATTTCACAATTTTTCCATCATACGATAATTAAAAAACAACGTCGTGTTCCCTTACCGTTACGAGTTGTATGAGATATCTGCACCATGACATTAATAGGCTTTTTGAGTCCAATATTATAAACGGTAATATAAATTACCAAGATAGGTGGGATTTTAGAAATACACTGAACTTGTTTTTTACGAGATGTTTGAAAGTACTCAAAAATACTTATCACTTTTTTATAAAACGAGGCAAATTTTTTTATATATTTATTTTGTATATTGTAAAAGTATTTTTAAAATAATAGTTTAGTTTCTGTCCAAACACCTTCTTAAAAAAATGAGTTTTGCACCTTCAATTTTTTTTAAAATAGTTTTTTTTTTTTTTTATAAAAATAGTGGCAAGGATAGCCTGCTGCCTACTCCCTTTGACCTGTTCCCCTTCCGGACCTCATCCCGCTCTCCTCAAAACATTTTCCTCCCCACGTCACTTTTTCCATCATCGTCCCGTGTACACATGTGCACGCATCACAAATTATTATAATATTAATTTATATATAATATGATATATTTAAAAACTAAAATTAAATAAATTAATTAATACATACAATTTATGATATATTTAAAAAATAAAATAAAATAAAATAATTAATACATACAATATTTTTATATAAAATTCAATTGAAAAATTTTAAAAATTAAAAATATTACTAAATCATGTAATATAAGTGTAGAAGGGGAGGTGGCAGGCTATCCTTGCCACCACCTTTATAAAAAAACATTATTTAAAAAAAAATGAAGGTGCTGAACTCGTTCTCCCAGAAAACGCGTTCCGTATATTTTTAAAATCGCACGTCTTGAACAATTTTAAATGTGGTATCCTGATAAATAATTTTTATTAATATTATTGTTTATGGCATTTGGCTCACAAGCTGACATTAATGACTGATCTGGACTTGGATAAGACATGTTCCCTCGGGTAATCAACAAGACCATTGAAGGTACAATGGCCATATTAGCGTCTGTTTGCGGTAATAATAAAAAATACTTATAAGTATATTTTACGTGAGGTAAAATAATTTTTTTTCCATATGTTTACTTTCTATTTCATAAATTATTATTATAAAGCTATTTATAACTTAACTAAGATTTTTTTATTTGTGAGAAAGTTTAACTAATGTCTTATACTCTCTCCTGCTCAAAATACAAGTTAAACTTTGTTGAAGGGGTTTGATTTTTTTCCCAATAAAATAACATTAACTTTTGCTTAAACATTTAATGTATTTTTTTTAAAATTTTACCCTCATATATTCTCTTTTTTTTTATTCGTTTATGATTTTTTTACTTATTCTTTTCATTAATAAGGGCATGTTTGAGAAAAAATACATGATTTATATATTTATTGTTTTAAACTTATTTTAACTAATTTCTTGATAAACGTAAATGGACAGAATTTATCTTATAATTTGAACTAGAGAAAGTATAATATTATGGATCAGATGGAGTAGTTAGGAAAAACCATTTTTGAGGTCCCTGTAGTTTCCTTCAATTTCTAATTAATTAATTTGGAGTTTGTATGCTTTTTCTCTCCTTATCAAATCTTTTAGCACCATTAACCCCTGAAACTTTGCTCTGTTAATATTGTTAGCTCTTCTACAGAAGCTAATTATGTTAATAGCATAAAATTAAAAGATTTAATAAAAAATAACACACAGGTACCGCATTAATTTAACATAAATGTGCTATTAATTTTTTCTGTCAAATCTTTATTTTAAAATTTAACAAATTTTTAATTTTATCTCTATTTTACATATAGACTTTTCAACAAAATAACAATCAACGCAAGGAAAAATGAGGATAAAATAGTACATTTCTGTTAAACATGTGATAATATGACTTATAATAGGATAAACATCTTCTCTCTCTACGTTATAAATAGAAATAGAATAGTAATGTATAAATAAGCAAATTATGCAAATAAACAAGTTGGTTAAAAAAGATAGATAGTAAACAAGTATTTTATTTTTTAAAAATACTCTTATTTAGAGAGAGAGAGAGTTAATGAGAGAGATGATAAGTAGGAAAAAGATGTGCCTGAGACATAAATAACATTTGATTAATAGGAAAATAAATTTTTCAATAAAATTAATAGATAAAGAAATGAAAAAAGTTGGTTAAAATTTCAGACAATGTTTAAGTGTAGACTAATCCACGTCCACCTCTAAAAATTTAATTAGGAAAAAAATTAAATTTTCTTAATATGGATTTTAGGTTTATGGTTCTTTTACAAGCCGTGTTAAATTTTAGAATTCAGCAAATAATAATTGCCATCATTTACTGGCGATAAAAATTCTTCCTTCTTGTTTTTTTTTTTTTTTTGACCGGAATTCTTCCTTCTTGTTGACATATGCTTACATATATAAAAGTAGACACGATTTTTCAAAAGAAGGGGCATGGAAGAGCCCACACACAACCTAAGTATTCATTGGCCTGAAAGGGATATGTGAGGTTGAGACTTCTGCCATCGCATCTCATCTTTTTTTCAAAGAAGGGGCATGGAAGAGCCCCAAACACAACCTAAGTATTCATTGGCCTGAAAGGGATATGTGAGGTTGAGACTTCTGCCATCGCATCTCATCTTTTTTTTCCTTGCCCTTTTAGTAGTTTATAATTACTTTTTTCGTAGAAAATTTTTAAATATTACTAAAATAATTTGGATATGGAGAAGTATAAATGTGTATTATTCCAGGATGGTCCATACTTGCAGCTGTAATTGATTTGCTAAACATGGGAAAACTTGCTTTCCTTGTTTTCATTCTCTTCCTTCACTACTTTATGGCCTCCTTGGCATGGAGCCAGGGAAATTCCACTGTCGACATATCTGCACTCCTTGCTTTTAAAGCATCTACTTCGGATCCATACAATCTCTTGGCCAACTGGTCTACTCTTC
This sequence comes from Neltuma alba, assembly GCF_004799145.2. NCBI lineage: Eukaryota > Viridiplantae > Streptophyta > Magnoliopsida > Fabales > Fabaceae > Neltuma > Neltuma alba. Next base: position 36,648 of record NW_021633814.1, read on the forward strand.
TTCTTCTCCATGTGATTGGGTCGGTGTTGAATGCAATACACGCCACAGGGTTCATTCCTTGAAACTTAGTGATGCGGGTCTTAAAGGCATCATATCTGCACAGCTAGGAAATCTATCATTCCTTGTTGAACTTGATCTAAGCATCAATGATTTTTACGGTGAGATACCAAAAGAGTGGGTACAATTGCGTGGGTTGAAACTGCTCAACTTGAGCTACAATGACTTTCATGGGCAAGTTCCAACATGGATAGGACATTTATCTATGCTTGAGTACCTGAGTTTTCGAAATAATAGTCTTATTGGATTTGTTCCATTATCTCTATTCAATTTATCAAGGTTGGAGATCTTGGATTGGAATTCCAACTTCATTCAAGGAAGCATTCCACCTGAGATAGGAAGTTTGAAGCACTTGAAGATGTTACAAATTGCAGGGAACAAGCTTTCTGAAACCATTCCACCGACAATTTTCAACTTATCTTCACTTCAAAAATTGAATTTGTCTCATAATACTCTGTCAGGTATGTCATGGATGATTCGTAGTGTCTATAGGTGTTGGTTTCTGATGTTTTTCTCTTGCTTTCCATGTTTTGTATATTTCAGCACGCCATAGGAATAACGATTTCGTCTATGGATATTAGTCCAGCCAGATTGGAACGCTCATGGCTTTTTGAAAATAATTATTTATTTTAACATTTAAAGTATATTATAGGCGTTATCTCTCAAAATGAGTAAGAAGATTATGGTCTCAAGTGCATTGATTATAAAGTTAAGGTATAAATTTGTTATGAAAGTTTACACTGAGGAGCACTGAGGATTCAAAAGTTTTTTCGATTTAATATTGTCCTGAAAGTTTAAAATCATAATAATTTTTCCTCCCATTATTGAAAGGCTAACATTGACCGTTAAAATAATGATACTGATCATTAACATTTTTAATGGTATGGGGCAAAATTGTTTACAATTTTAAACTTCGTTGAACCCAGAAAAGCTTGTGAGACTATTTCAGACCTTGACTCTTGATTATATTAACTTATGACGTTACTGACGTACTCCATGTTTTCAATATTTTAAGGAGCTATTCCAAATGAAGATATTGTATATCTCACAGACAATTGATCACTTTCAGGTACTATACCATCTCTATTATTTAATAATTCAGAGCTGCAAGAATTGTCACTCTCCCAAAATCAATTATATGGCGGTCTCCCATCCAATGTGTGTTTTGGGGTCCCAAGACTTGAAATTTTCTCTGTGGCTGAAAACGATCTCTCTGGTGAAATGCCATCTACTTGGCATCAATGCAAAGAACTGAAAGTTTTGGAATTAGGTTTTAACAGATTCAACAGAGGATACATACCAAGCGACATTGGAAATTTAACCAATCTTCAAGTTTTGCATCTTTCAAACAACAACTTGGAAGGTATGAGTTCTAATTGTAAACCCTTGATATGTTAATTGCAAATTTATTTTCATAATGTTTATAGGTCATTAATTTGTAATACAAATTATCTGGATATATAATAATTAATATTCGACTGGATTACTTTCCAAAACACAGATAATCAAAGCATAAACATGCAATTCAAGTATTGTCAATTAGCTGTAGATTGTAGATAGTTTAATATGAAAGTGAATATCAATAAAACAATATGAACTAAAAGTATCCATCTTATTTTTTTCTTATATTTCATTAACTCATCCACGCCATAAAAATATCGACTTCCCAAGTCAGAGTGGTTTTAGAAAATAAATAGTATTTTTTTACATATTTATTATTATTTTTAACCAATTTTATAGACTCATATTAAATGACTCCATCTTCTAAGTGTTTTTAATGGAAGTGTAATTTAAAAGTCAAGGCAGACTTTTTTGTTTGTTTGTTCAGTATGTTTAACCTTTGTACTTTTGTTTATTAATGTGAAATTAGTTTTTCATAAAGAGAAAGGTAGAGTAACATCATCAATTGGCAATATTATATTGCACGTTGTTTGAATATTTATATCTGGAAGAAAACTACTTAACAGGTATATTCTCAATCTCCTAAGCCACCAATTTTATTATTTAACAAAATTTCATTTATCATATATAATATATGTGGGTACGGGCGAAAGCAAAGCTTGTTCTATATTATCTCCAAAATTTCTAATTGAAAACACTTGAATTCCTTAAATAAAAATAAAAATTCTTTTACGGTTATATCTTGTAGCAGAATCAGTGTTCTATAGTCAATACTCAATAGTAATAAATTAGAACAGGACTCTTGAAAAATGCATGCATGATTAAAAAAGGCATATATGGCTTATCATTGAGAGAACTTTTACTAAAATATAGGCTTAATAAGCAAGGCATATAGGTTATTAATAGTATAATATTAATTATCGTTTTGCTGACATTAAATTTTAAAATTAACAGGAGAAATTCCATCATCTCTCTTCAGCAATTCTTCTTTAAGAATATTACGTTTAAGACAAAACGGTTTAAATGGGAGTATACCAACTCTTGGGAATCAGACAATGCTGGAAACTTTAGTTCTAAATAACAACTCCTTTTCAGGTATGGTCAATCTACTCATCCATCAATTTGATGCTTCAACAAAATTCCATTTATTATTTGCAAAGCTTATATTCTATACCATCTCTAAAATTCATAAATTGTTTTTGTTTCCCAGGTGAAATTCCTCAATCTGTCTACAGCACACCTTCTTTGAGAATAGTTGACTTTACCTATAACCGTTTAAAGGGTAATTTGCCAGAAGATATGTGCTATAAACTCCCTTTACTTGAAGTTTTTGAAGTTGCTTTTAATCATTTTGATGGACGCATTCCAAAGTCAATAAGTAACTGCACATATTTGCGAGGCTTATTTTTGGATCAGAACTTCTTTTCAGGTACGCGCAAAGAGTTGTGTGCGGGTGTGTTTACAATTTTGTCACATGTTTATATAGTACTCCCTCCGTTCCTTATTATAAGAGACAAATAACTAAATTACGTTGATAAAAAAATCAGTTAAAATTAGTTGAGAACAATTAATATGTAAAAAGTATAATGTTTTTTCCAACAATGCCCCCATTAATAAGGAGAGAGAGTATGAGAGAGAACAATTAAATTATTAAAAAAAGAAGTGGGAGAGAGAGAGAGTATGAGTTGGAGACAAAATAAATAGGGATAAAATAGGAAATCAATACAAAAAAATAGAGACAACTTTTAAGTGTCTCTTATATATGAGAACATGCCATAAGTATTAAATGTCTCTTATAATAAGGAACGGAGGGAGTAATTTCATTCAAACATTCTAATATGAAAAGAAATGATTGTGATCTTTAATTAAAACTTAATGATATCTTCCAACGGGCACATACATACTTGATAATTCCAATCCTTCTTTTGATAAATTACAAAACCAAGGACATGCTCTTGTTACTCTATATATATTACTACCCTAGTCCTTAATATAAGATTTAGTTGACTATTTTGGAGAGATTAAATAAGTTATTAAATTACTTTGAAATATTTATGTTTATCGCTTTTATCCAAACTAATTTGCTTCATTTATAAATTGATATATGATCTAATAATTCGCCTAAATGTTTTAGAGATCATGTAACATATGCTATAATTAAGTAATTTAATAACCTTATGAATCTCCTCAAATTAGTCAATTGGGCTTTATGTTAAGGATCAAAATCATATAACACTAAAATTTGAGACAGAAATTGCAAAATATTTATTTGTAGTTTTATTAATATTTATTAAAAAATATCATAAAAATTGTAATTATTTAGAAGGATCAAATTTAAAAGTATACATTTAAAGTATTAAATTTTTCCTCGTCTAACCTCGCGCATTCCGTCCTACGTACATTTAAAATTAAAAAGAATAAAACTAAAACTAAAATTAAAAATGCCTATCATCCACATGACTATATCTTTTTTCAACTTTTATTCCTCACCGACGTCCATATTCTATCCTCTATACTATCATCATGGTATCATTTAGTTATTAATATCAATTTTTATCCATTTTTTTGACCAGCAATCAATATTTATCCATTTCTATCATCAATTTTTTTTTTTGTGATTTATATTGTCAATTTAAAATTTATAACGTCAAATTATGAACAAACTATTGTGGATCTCATGAAATTATGTAAAAAGAATCATGTTATTTATAATTTTAGTTTGTGAATAAATAGTATGAATAAATGGTATGATTTATTAGAGTTTTATATTATGTGTATATTATAAGATTCACTCCTCAAAATCATTTAAGAAGAATAGTCTAATCCGTTCATCATATATCTTTTTTTTAAATATCATGAATCCATATGTATATGATCTATATATAAATATAAGAGCAAATAATTAAAAAATTTATAAACATTACATGGATTTTTTATATTTATGACTCACATAAATTTCTTATAAAAAAAATTAAACAAACTTCCTTTTAATTTTTAATGGGTTAATTTTATTTTTATTTTCTAGATATATATAACATTTCTTTAAATGAAAATAATTACATCAAGTTCTTTATATTGATCATGTTACACATGACCATATGTCCTATTTTTAATATATTAGCATTTAATTATAAATTTACATGAAACAAAAAAGGACACATGGATATATACAATTGGAGAACTTAACAATACTAAAATTATATTTTTTTTATTTTTAATTAAAATCTGTTATGATCTTAAAAGTAAAACTTAAATTGTGTCAAAATTGAACGTAACAGTGTTCGTGTAATGTTTTTCAAGGGATGTCTATGCAAGTAGTAATTTTGTTTAATTTAGTAAAATTTTTTAGTAAAATTTAAAGTTTTAAAAATAGAATGCGGCAGAGATAATGTAAAAGGTTTAATTTGATTAGGGATAATTTAGTATTTTTAAATTTATATTTTGATTTTTAGTTGTTTAAGTAATTCTAATTTTTATGATCATTATCGATAAATATCATTCTCTCTAGGTTCTTCGTTCTAATTTTTCCTGCATAGAATCCTTGCCCGAAAATTAGACAGAGTCTTTTGTGACACAAGGAATGATAAAGATATTACCCACATGTAACTTGCTAGCTTGGATGTAACTAATTTCTTACATGGATGAAATTAGTTTCCTCTCTTTCCTATATTTAGGTGTAGACTTCCTAGCATAGGAAAAATTTGAAATTAATAAGATATCTAGAGTTTTCTTGTAATATAGAGAAGTGAATTCAAATTTTTGAAACATACATACTACTTCCAATCTTTAATATAAGAACCCGTTTGATTTTTATTTTGATCTTAAGTATAACAGCCCAATTTACTTTATCTCTGACATTCATCTATTTTTTCCCAAAATAGTCCGTATAATAATAGTAATTTTAGTCAATATACTTGATTAGCAAGTATATTTTAATTAAAAAACACATATTTATTATAAATAACTAACTTAACTAATTTTCTTAATTTACTCAATTAGTCAACTAGCTCTTATATTGAGGATGGGAAGTAGGATGCTACAGGAACACCCACGTACAAAACATATCATGTTACATGTTTTGTCAATTTTCTACTTCATATAAATTTTATCATCCATTAACTTTTGTTTTCTAAGGTAGTTACCCAACAGCTTTTAATCTTGTTTCCAGGTCTTATACCCAAGGAGATTGGCAATCTTGATAAGCTTGAAGATTTGATTTTAGTAACTAATCATTTCAGTGGATCCATTCCTTCTCATATATTCAACATTACGACATTGAGACGTGTCTACCTTCAAGAAAATTTCTTTTCTAGCTTTCTCCCATCAAATTTAGGAATTGGCCTTCCCAATCTGCAGGAACTAATGTTGGGACAAAATCAATTTATTGGACAAATTCCAATCAGCATCTCAAATGCTTCTAAGCTCACTATTGTAGATCTATCATGGAATAAGTTTAGTGGAGATATACCCACTACACTTGGGAATCTAACAAACATGATCGCATTATATTCTGAGGAGAATGATTTGAATGGGATGATTCCAAGTACAATTAATGGACTGCAAAGCCTTCAACATTTAAGTCTTAGCAACAATAGATTGCAAGGGTCCATCATAAATGAATTGTGCCAAATCAGAAGTTTGAGTGAATTGTATCTAGCCGGCAACATGTTTTCAGGGATGATTCCAAAGTGCTTCACAAATACTTCTCTGCGGAGGTTAGATTTAAGCTCTAACAAATTGATTTCTCATATTCCTTCTTCGCTTTGGAGTCTTGAAGATATGTTATTCTTAGACTTATCCTCCAATGCATTGGGTGGAAGAATTTCTCCTGAGGTGTCAAACTTGAAAGCAATTATACTTTTCAATTTGTCAAGAAATCAAATTTCAGGAAACATCCCGACAACTATGGGCAATTTGAAAACATTGCAAAATCTATCTTTGGCTCATAACAAACTCCAAGGGTCTATTCCTGAATCATTTAGTGGCATGATAAGTATGGAATCCTTGGATCTCTCCCAAAATTATTTGTCTGGAGTGATTCCAAAGTCCTTAGAGTTACTTGTCCAAATGGAGTACATTAATCTTTCATACAATTTATTGCATGGAGAAATTCCAAATGGTGGGCCTTTTCCTAATTTTACATATGAATCTTTTATGATGAATGAAGATCTTTGTGGGGAGCCCCAGCTCAACGTCCCTACATGCAAAAAAGGAAACAAGCACATCTCAACTAAAATAATGCTTGTCATCAAATGCTTATTGCCTATAGCTTCTGCAATCATTTTGGTTGCCTCATGCCTAATGTTTCTTAAGTTTAAGAAGGGTCATGTTAGTCATGAGATGAGTAATAGAGACTCCTTAAATTTGGATACAGTGGCTAAGATATCCTATTATGATCTTTTGCAAGCAACAAATGGGTTTGATGAGAGTAATTTTCTTGGCAAGGGAAGTTTTGGATTAGTCTACAAAGGAATTCTTTCAGATGGAAAGATAGTTGCTGCAAAAGTATTCAACTCAAACTTGCAAGAAGCATTAAGGAGTTTTGACATTGAATGTGCTGCCATATGCAATTTACGTCATCGAAACCTTATTAAGATCATTAGCAGTTGCTCAAATGGTGATTTTAAATCTCTTGTAATGGAATTCATGCCAAATGGAAGTCTTGAGAGATGGTTGTACTCCCATAACTATTGTTTAGATATAGTGCAAAGATTGGACATAATGATTGATGTGGCATCAGCGTTGGAGTATCTTCATTATGGTTCTCCTATCCCAGTGGTCCATTGTGATGTGAAGCCGAGCAACGTTTTATTGGATGAAGATATGGTGGCCCATTTAAGTGACTTTGGAATTGCCAAATTGCTAATTAACCGTCAATCAGAAATTTATACAGAAACTTTGGCTACAGTTGGTTATATGGCACCAGGTAGTAATTTAGCACTTATATTAAGTTTTATTTAATTTATGTTTCTTATATTCATTTATGCCTATATACACGTGCACAAACAAATATGCTTATATACGTACGTGCATATGCTAGAAGAAACTATAAGTTATTCAACTAGTTAATTTAGCACTCAAAATTATATGTAGAGTATGGATCAAAAGGAGCAGTTTCAATGAAAGGAGACGTATACAGCTTTGGTATTTTGCTTATGGAAATGCTTACAAGGAAGAAGCCAACAGATGAGATGTTTACTCAAGATCTGAATCTGAAAGAATTTGTTAGCAAATCAACGCCACATTCAATCATCAATATTGTAGATGTCAATTTGCTGCACACAAGCAACCAAAAAATTGGTAATATATTGCTGCATATATCATCAATTTTTGAGTTAGCCCTAAATTGTTGCGATGATGCACCTGAGGCAAGACCTAATATGTCAGAGGTTGTGGTGTCACTGGGAAAAACCAAGGTCATATTAATGCAAAATATTCAAGGAACCACTAGCTTGTTGGATAAATGTTAAATCAAAATTTATCTGCAACAATCTTTCACCCTTTGGATTATATTGTTCTATTGTGGGAACATATATGGAGAGTGATGATGTCTCGTGTATTAATATATTAATGATTTGAAATTTGAGAATTTTGAACTGCGCATCTGGGTTTTGGTTGTCTCAAGTTAGTCTTTATGTGTTAGAAATGTACTTTGAATAACAATATAATTCATTCCATTTTATCTTCAAGATAACTATACAAAGTTTGGAAATTATTGTCTTTTTTTGGGATTCATCCAACGTCCTGAGATATTCGAATTAAGAATCTGAATGAAAGTGACATGAATAGACTTGTATGAGAACGTTAAACTATGGAAGATAGGTGTTAAACTGAACTCTGTGCTCTGTTTCTATGGCTATCATGAACATCCATTGATTTGGGTTATTCTGGGCAATGATTAACTGGGAACTTTGAGTCTGGAAAAGAATAAATCAAAGATTAATAACGGAGGAAGATTTGCATTCAAATAATGGAGCATAACAGTTTTGAAGTTCTAGGAATCAGTGAAAGAGGAAAAACATAGTAGGAAAGAAGGGGTAAAAATCGATTTCATGTAAGAAATCGATTTTTTCATTGGCATAGAAATCAATTTTGCATTGCTGGATTTGAAGGAAGAAGACACACCTGTAATGAAATTGATTTGTGCAGACGTGGGAAGAGAAAATTAACGGCAAAATAGAGTTAAGAGAGAAAGGGAAGATGAAACGTGGATGTTTTGGGTATCTTATATCTTATTTTTTATTTTTTAAAAAACTTATTATTTATCTTTTTTTAACCCTTTCTTTTTGTGTACGAGGTTCTAGTGCTCAAGGCGGAATGTCTTCATTACATGCTCTCTCCACTTACTCTTCATTTAATTAAAATACAGAGTTTAGGATAAAAAATAAAAAAACAAAATCTGGTCAGTTACCCCCCCCCCCAAAATCTAATGTCGTCCCTTACAAATTCAGCTGCTCGTGTTCGTCCATCAGAAAGTGGTATGTGAGCAGAAATCATCGGAGAAAAAGAGGTGTTCATCGGTTTATATGCATCCCTTTTATGTTTTAAGTTTTTGGCTACTGGCTTCTCATAATCGTTCAACCAGAAAAATAATACTACAAAAAAGGAACCATTTCGTTTCCATTCTTTCCATACTAACCTTGGTAGTTCACACTTTGTATCATAGATCAAGGAAAAAGTGATAAAAGCCCCCAAGCCATTCGATGAACTATGATAATATCATCTCCGGTTCTTAATATAAGAGCTAGTTGACTAATTTGAGTGGATTAAGAAAGTTAGTTAAGTTAGTTATTTGTAATAAATGCATGTTATCTTTTTCAAAATATCCTTACCAATAAAATATATTAGTTAGAACTACTATTATTATAAATACTACCTTTAAAAAAATAGATGAATATAAGAGACAAAGTGGATTATGATATTATATTTATGACCAAAACAAAAGTCAAATGAGTTGTTATATTAAGGACAAAAGGTAGTAAAATATATATATATATATATATATATATCAGAGGCTGCCTGTTTGGATAAAAAAATCGAGAAACATGTCTCAAAAGTGTATCAGATCAAACAAAAAAGAAGTCCTAATTTATTCAAATGAATAATTAAAACATGAATGCACAAAGTCAATAAAAATGGTAGACAGATATAACTGGAATAAGGATCCTCTATTCCAAGAAGTTGCTTCATCTCATCGGATATGAACGAGAATGAATCTCATCGAATCATATTCAAAGGCCACCATGATGGACGGGGATGATGAAGAGCTCTGAACATTCAGAAATCTCTGGGGGGGTGATGGAGGAATAGAGAAAAAAATAACGGTGGCTAAAATGAAATTACAAGGAACGGCTCAGGGTTTGTTTGGATTGACTTATAAGTAGCTTTTAAAATGTAATTTATGAAATACGAGATAAGTATGTGAAGAAAGTTTTATCTCAGCTTATGTAAACTTAAAAGTCTATTTTGAATGAAGCTCCAAACAAACTCTTAGTGTCATTGCAAAAAGAGACGATCTAGATTTTGTTTTTTACCCTAGACACTATGTTTTAACTAAATGGAGAATAAGTGGAGAGAATATGCGATGGAGACATTCCGCATGGCTATAAATTTTTCTTTTCTTTTCCATTGGGTTTCCTTCGCTTCTATTTCCTTCCTTTCCATCCAACGCATGAGTAGTACTACTTTAAAAACTTATTTATTGCATGCATTAATAAATTTTTAAGACTTTTATAATTACATGTTATTGGATATATTTATTTAGATTGGATTGGAATACATGGGGTCTAAAGAATAAGTACTATTGTTATTAAGATTTCAAAAGGTTTAGAAAAATTTCTCTTTAAAAAAAAGAGAGGAAAAGTCCCTTCACATGAAAAGGCACGTATCTCTCCGGTGAAATATTTGGTAAACCCCTCAGTTGCTTTCATTTTTTTTTGGTAGGAAAAAAAATTTAAGTGAATTGGATCCTGAAAACTTATTAGAATTAAGGTATACCAAAGCAACAACCAAAAAATTTTTTGGATTGTCATGTCGAGCCGAAGTTTCCTTTGATGACCACCCTCATTCATTGTGGATCCTAACAAAGCCTATCTTACATCAACCCAATTGATGAAGTGGGCCACTACCAAGACCATTATATGTAGTTACGTAAATGGCCTTGGGCTTTGGTTTACACATGTCATTATTAAAGTGTCCGACAGTCCACGGTTGCAAATTGCCTACGTATCTATCTATTACTATTATAAGGGAGGGGTCTCCGCAAAGCCATCTAGAAGTGCGACAAGTGGCACAACGAGGAAGGAGATAAATACTTTACTTTTTTATTTGTTTTTAAATAATTAGTCCTCTCTTTTGCAATGTAATAAAACAGTAATATTAATTTGTTGTTAAATGCAGATTTCAGTTACCCAACATTTTGTTTCTAAGTATTTTGATTTAGCTAGGTTTTTCCGAAAACTGTGGTTGTTGGTTAAAGAATTTGATTTAACATGTTTTATTTTTTTCCCCCGAAAATATGTCACCGCTGTTATTTTTTACTGGGGATAATTATGTTAATTTTGAACTAATTAATTATTAAATTTATTTGTCCTGATTGAAATAAATATCTAATTGACAACTTTGTTTTGGAGAGTAACAACAGATATACATGCAAAAAATAAAATGTTGATTATTATCCTACTATTCAATATTGTTTAGATTGTACTCCACGTGGATCCTGATTGATGTTTCAGAGGCCGTTGATATTTTTATGTCCGATATATATGCCACGAATTTCAATCAATACATATTATAATGGGCTTGAAGGTGGTAAGTGGGGAGCTTGTAATCGTGTCTCCGATGGTCCCGCTTTAGTGTGAGTGCTTCCGACGGTTACCCATATTTTCATTGTGAAAGGCCCTGGACAGTTTTTTCATAATGGGCAATAGCCACTCTCCAAGTTAATCAGTGATTAAGGGGTTTGGAGTTCATATTATTTTTAAATGACAAAAATAAAACTGGTTATTAAGATATTAATTTATTCCCTTATATATATATATATATATATGACAATAAAAAATACTTATAGGTAATAGTGTTTTATACTTAAAACTTTCTATATATATTAACTCAGGATATGTATGAGAGGTGTGCTTGTATATGTTAAAAAAATATCACTGCATTTATTAGGCATTGTTTAGTTTAGTTATATTTTTGTTTTGTGCCCCACTATCTGAAAATCCGCTGCCCACTATGCGCACAACTATGACATATTCTGTTCTCTGTAACCGCTATGTACTATGGGTGTCAACTGATGCTACATAACACACGTGCATCACCCGTAACGTTCATTTTCCTATTGTAACCGCAGATGAATTTTTTCCTATATAAAGAGTAGGAGCCTATAGATTTATTCCTATTAGTGAATTACTCCTGTTGTTACTGCACCATCTGTTTTCTCCAAGTGTTCACATGGCTTCTGCATTCGGTTCAGTTCGTGCTATTAACCCATACAGACAAAATTGGAGAATCAAAGTTCATGTGGTTCGATTATGAACTATGCCCCGATGCTACTCTCATGAACAAATATCATCCATGGAAATGATTCTTAAGGACGAGGATGTAAGTGTTTTACTGATTAATTTAGGCATGTTAGTTCTTATGTTCTAAGATTTGTTTTTTTACAAGGTCACAACATCCATGCTACAGTTAAGACTGCCTTCCTTCCACGACATCGCAAGAATTTTGAAGAGGGAAAAACGTTTGTTGTGTCATATTTTTATGTTTTTCCCAATACAGGCTCGTACCAAACCACTAATCATCCCTATCGAGCAAACTTTATTTTTTCTACTTCTGTTCGACCATGTGTGGATGATGACAAAATGAACAACTTTGGTTTTGCATTCCATTCATTCTCTGAAATATTATCTGATCAGTTTAATGATCGATATCTAATTGTTAGGCTATTATATAAGTGTTGGATATGTGATTATTATGTTAAAATTATTTGTGATGATCTAACTCTCTATTTTCTCTTGTAAATGTCATGGGGTTACTAACTGAGATAGGAGAAAAAGAAGAATGCAATGTCAATGGACACACATAGTTCAGGCTTGATGTAGAGTTACTAGATGAAAGGTATGCTCTTATTCTAAGTCTGTTTCTCTCAGTTTGACCAAGTCAATGATTAAAAACTTAGGTTTAGAGTGAAATTTTTTTCTTTTTGTTTCTTTCATTTTCACAGGAAGGAAAAAGTAGAGTGTACATTGTGGGGAATACTATTATAATGGAGGGGTCTCCGCAAGGCCATCTAGAAGTGCGACAAGTGGTAGAATGAAGAGGGAGATAAATGCATCAATTTTTTAATCGTTTTGAAATAAAGAGTAATCTCTTTTACTATTTGATAAATCATTTAATAATTGTTTGATTACTGCATATCTTGGTTGCCTCATGTTTAAGATCATGCACTATGGAAGGAAGACAATTTCATTATAAATAATTTCAAAATCGAATTCAATTTATAGAACTGGTTATGTATGACAGCAAAAAAATTAAGATCCCATGCTTCAAATTTATTTTTAATTTCTAATTACAAGTAATTTTGAATGTGGGCAGTTTTCTAAATATATGCTAGCTCATAAATTAAAACATTACCCTTTTAGAGGTGAACGTGAACAGTTTTTTGACCAAATCATGCTTATATAACGCCACATGATGGGCTTTCTTCAAAAATAAACAGAATAAATTTTTATATTAAAAAAATTCAGATATCATGTTACAAATTTATTTTTAATTTCCTGATCTTAAGTAATTTTGAAGGTGGACAATCTTTTGAATATATGATAGCTGTTAAATTAAAAAATTATCCATTTTAACGATGAACATGGGTAGTTTTTTTTAATTACAATTAAGTGAAGTACTCCTCTGGTCCTTAATATAAGACTCATTTAACTAATTTGATTAGATTAAAGAAGTTAGGTAGGTTAGTTAATTATAAGAAAAGTGACACATTTTTCCTAAAATACTATAATCATCTTTCTTAATACCTCATCTCCCTCTTCTACTTGATTATGGTTGAGAGAGTATTCATAAGGGTAATTTTGAAAAAATTAATAAATATGAGAAATGAGTCTTATATTTAGGACCAAAACCAACTCAAGAATTGGGTCCTATATTAAGGACCGGAGGAGTAATATTTTTTGTTTGGTAAATATATGATAGCTATTAAATTAAAAGAATTATCCACATTGTCCCGTATTTCTGTGTTATGGGCAGTTTTTTTTATTTCAAATTAATATTTTATATTTTAAATTAATTTAATTGATATTTTAAATTTTGAATTAAAACTAATATTTCATTAAAAAGCGACAATTGGTTACTCTTTGTGTTCAAATTAATATTATTTTAAATTATATTTAATAATCTTTCAAATATTAAATTAAAATTAAAATTTCATAAAACTAAAATTAAAATTTATGGATTAAAAAGTATGAATTTAATAATATATTTATAAAATCAAAAAAAATTGAATAGTCTTATGTGCTCGCGTTGTTATGTTTTTGGGCGGAATTTTTTAAGGATGGTTAGTCTTGCAAATTTCAAATTAATATTTCAAATCTTAATGTATATTTAATAAATATTTTAAATTTTAAATTAAAATTAAAATTAAAATTAAAATTTCATAAAACCAGCAGATTTCTAAAATAAATATTAGTGCCATGTTTCTGAGTGTGCCACGTTGATCACTCCAATGAGAGGGCTTCATGTCTACGATCGTGGGCAGTTTCATGCATTTATAAGCTCAAGTATGGGGGAGTTTTGGTTTTATTCGAAGCAACTGTGTGAAGACGGTTTAGAGAAGTTACCCCCAAGTTCTTGTGAGGCCAGAGATAGATTCTCAAGTTCGCGCATTTCATATTCAATTGAGGAAGGGATGATATTGATGGCGGTTTGCAGAGGCGTGTGCTCATGGTGGTAGGGGTTCGTGTGAGGTATTCAATGTTCAGAGTTCAAGAACATTGGCGCGGTATTTTCTTGAAACTATTGTGACCATGATTCCTGCAAATAAAAGGTCAATTTTAGTTGATTTCTTGCTTAGACTCCTCCAGATTTTAAACCATTTCGGGGTCTCCCATGTCACCTAGACAGAACTAATTAGATGAGCAAGCCTGTAATTTGATAAAGCAACTATTGGTGACTTGCCTTATGCTTTAGCATCATCAATGGGGTTGTTTTTAACAGTGTTGAGAAGTTACTTGAAGCTTTGGAAAAGAATGTCTCCTAATCCTACAGATAACAACAACTTCTTAAGATCAATTATACATGTTGAGAAGCTCATTGAATCATATCTTCAGGTGGTTGTAAGGGATGATAATTTGCCAGTATCAAAAGTTGTGGCCCTTGCTGAAGCTCTTCAAGATATTGCAAGGTTACAGCATGATGATCCAACCTAGCAATAAACATCTATCTTAAGGTAAATTTTTTAGGCTAATTTCATTTTAGTCGTCTATAAAGAGGACTTGAATATCAAAATAACTCCTTGAAAACAAATTCCACTTTTCCAGAATTGCAATTTTAAAGATTAATTCAAGCGGAATTAAAAGAAATATAAAGCTTTTGAGAACAAAAGTTGGACAGATTATCTTGGGGGTCATCTTTGCAGGATTATAATAGAACTTCAGTGGAAGCTTTAAACTTTCTGGGCTTTTAAAAACCCCTTGCAAACTGAAAACATATCAATATATTTTGAGGACCTTTGATGCCCTGTTTGGTTCCATTGCGATTTTGACTTGCTTTTATTTGAATCAGTATTTTTATTTATAAAGGAAAAAGTGCAAACCCTTGGAGATCAAGCAGTTTTAATTTCTTATTTGAAAAAACGAAAAAGCACCTTTTTACTCTCATTTCAGTGTACCTATTCATCTTACTAAAATGGTTTAAACAAGAGTTTAAATACACATAATCAAGTTGTAAATTGTTGAATATATTTGCAAAGCCACAAAGATATATAGCTATTTATGTAGGCATATATAAATTATGAGACACATTCAAAGGTCAGAGAGCTCAAACTCTCTCTTTATTTCCCTTCCATCAATTACTTCTTAGCATCCTGAACAATACCAACAAATGATAGAGAGGTACTAATAAAAACAAACTAGATTCTTAGAACATATTGCCATTGTTGGTACTGTAGTAAATTTGATTTGTTTAGATAATACTATTCTTTATCTTTTTTTAATATTTATGTATCACTTTTTAAACATTATTGTGAAAAATTATTTTTACTTTATGTCATAATTTTTTTTGAAGATAAAAATACAAAAATAATATATGTATAGATATTAATATTTAGGCTATTCAATTTAATAGAGATATTTCATCTGAAGAGGTCCAAATTTCTTTTTACATATAGAAAATTTGACCCCCATACCATTACCTAGATCCCTTCCACGCCTCCTAAACTAGCCTTAATGGATTTGAACTAAAGGTTTCTAGGAATTATAAATTCAAAGAGGAAGGGTGCATCAAGGTGAGTATATCTTTATTGTTGTTATATTATTAACATTGTAAAAAAATTAGTGATAGGTGGAGCTGGTGGGTAGAACATGATATCAATAGTTTAGGCATATGTTTAGATGCAAGATAGATTAAGTTTATCATGCCCAAAAGTAGGCATTATATATCCATTTAAGGGGTTATTTTTAATTGATTATTTATCATCAGTGCTATCTATTGGAATCAGAGAATCTTGATGAAGAAAATTATGTTCCCACGATATCAATTGTACAAAAGTAGTATTTTGAATGCACTAATTGGTGAGGAATGACGAATAGGCAGCCCCATCAGAGGCACCACTCGTGATGCTATGGATAATGAATTTACTGGAGCATATGGCCAGGTTTGACTTTCTCTCTATGCAAGGATAGGCCACTTAAACATGTTGCTAATGTATAGCATATTTTCTTTCTTTCATATAATTTGTAGGTACAATATATAAGGTTTTGAGCATAGTTCAACAAAGGAACATAATGTAAAATGATAACAACTGTTTGGTTTTAATTATCCTACACTTTATTAATGCTAATTATATTTGTATTTGCAGCTTTAATTAGAAAAATGCTATAGAGATGCCTAATTTTCACATCAAATCTTGCGATGCACAAGTCCCTGTTAATACATTTCTAGCCAAATGGATTTAGTGACTACTGATATAGTTAATGTACCTCCTGCTAAATATTTATCTATTTCACCTTCTGTTGAAGATCACGAAGGACCATTTTTCTGAATTGTGAGTAGCCTGCTTCTATAAGATTACATTTCTTTGTGAACTTCTAGCAATTTTCTGAATTCTATGTGGTCATATGCAGGTTCAGATTGTCCTGCAAGGTGTTCGTAGCAATTTGATTGGTTCAATGTATTATCTAGATGAACCAGCCAAGGATCTAGCGTTAGAGATTGTGGAAAATGTATGTGCTTAATTTGAGTAATGATACTACCATTAATTATTTTATTTAGTCAATTGTTATTTTATTTTAGGTTTTATATAATAAACTACTTCTGCAGCACACCTTTTTTGTTGATTTATGGAAACTCTATCATGCTTGTAGCTACTTGAATATGTACTTAATTTTGGTAGGGTCCTTAGAGGGGATATGTAGTGCTTAAACTCTGAATGATGGGCAGGATATATTATTAAAGGAATCTTATGTTTATTGGTTTTTAGGCTTGTGCTGACCCTTGGATTTAGATGAATGGTCTTAAAATATGAAATATTTTTTATATATGATATGCTTTATACAAATTCTTCATTAATTTCTTACATAAAAATAAAAAGAAATCCATTTCAAGATGAGATATAAATAATGCAATTTATTTAAATATGATAGCATGATAAACAAGGTAAAGTAGACTGGGATTTCCTACCTGAGATCTAAGAGATTTACCTTCAAAACTGTCTTGAACGTATTCCCTCTCTCATAAAGCTTAAATCGTCAACATTCGTTAATCAACCCAACAACATCTACATATTGCATCAATTGCTAACTTTCTTATAGTCCATAAGATATTGTTGATTACAAACAAAGTAAATTGATCAAAATTTTACAGTTATCTCTTAAGATATTATTGGATGGTTCTTCTTTGACTATCTTATAAAGAGGCAAGGCGTCATATACGTTCCGTGGGACATCACTTCCTTCATATAGGATGACTTGGGTAAATCTGTGAAATGTGATAACATAAGGGTGATCACAAGGCATAAAATGATTGTAGTAATAACTGCTAATTGTGTTGAATCCCTTGAAGTAGTAGTATTCTCCCTCTCTAACAATCATCCGGAATTTGTTTAGCATATCTTTCTCAATGACTACGGCCTGGATTTTTGTTAATTGTGAAATATAGACATCATAAATATTACAAGGTTATAAAAGTATGAATGCGAACATAAATAAACAAAGCCATACCTGCCTGTCCATTAGAATAAAGTTGATCGAGGGTTTTGATTTTGCCCTCGTGTATATTGAGCATCATTGAATACTCAAACGACGGAGACACATATGGGTTTGGTGAGGCAGTTTGAATCTATACTTGTGAGAGGTAGGTTCATCACGTTATCCATTGCCTATTGTTATGTGTGAGTAGAAGTAACTATATGAGAATTGAGAGATTCCATCCCCTGTGATTCTTTTATAGACTTTGTTTATATAGGGTGCTATTCGTAAGGGATATCATGGCATGTTGGCTTATTTGTATGCCCATTAACTAGCTCACTTGCCGTGATTGAAAACATGGCTCTGAAATGTTGAGTAGTGCATTATTTTTCTATTTTTTACAGAAACAAAATTCGTGACACGTCCATACACATAAATCACCGTATATTCCATATATGAGTTTCTAATTCTAATTCCTCCTTATCATCACAAATCATGGCACATATATCGGATGGAAGTAATTATTTATTTATACAAGTAGTTTCAGGTGGTTATGTAATTTTGATTTCAATTTAAGAACATGGAGATTATGTGGGATTTCAAATTCGATTATACTGGCCATGATGTGGAGTACATATTTTCAATTTTGCATTAATTTCTTAGTATTATTTAGTATTAATTTTGCATGGAAGTGAGTTTAGATTCTTTAAATTATTATAATGTAACTAATAAAATAAAATAGATGTTGGTGATAAATAATTAGGAAGTGTTTAATTGTTTAATATTTATATATTAAAAATTTTAATTTTGAATAAAACAAATACAAGAATTTAGAATTATAATTATCTGTGTATGCAGATTATTTTTTTTGGCCATAAACAAAATCGGTTAACATGGCTGGTTTTAGAAATAAATAAAAACTATAAAAAATTTTTTATTTATATTTCATTTATTATCATATTTATGTAACCCATATCCGATATTTATGCTTTGTGGTTAGGGTCGTGGTTTAACTAATATTGAGATGAGAGCGAACATAAGATCCAAGAAACATCGTTAACTGTGATATGGGAATAGATGCTTTTGACCTAAGTTTTCTGATTTAAATCATTATTTTCATCACAAAATATATTTATTCATAGTTAGAGAGAGAAAAATAAGTTAATAGAATTTAAAGAGACTTGCATGCAATGTTGTTTCTTCAAATTTTTAATGCGTAGAGTTCATTATTATATTTACAACCAAAATATTTAATTTTTACATTTTAGATTCAGAATAAAAATCTTGAATAAATAATTTAAATTTTAAATTAAGAATAACCTAAAAATCAAATAACCATACTACATGATCTCATTTTTTATTTTAAATATACATGTAGGATCTTATATTTAGGACAAGAAGCAACAACTAAGAAAAAATAAACACAGGTCCCATCCAATAATGATTTCTAATTTACATTGTTGATGGCAGTTGTCAATTAAATTATATAGGTGTATTTTAAATCTCAAATTGAGGGAAAAAATCTAAAAATTAAATAACTATTTATATATATAAGTGGATACCTGGTCTTCCGCCAAAATTGAGTGCTTCAGTCATGTTTATATGTAACAATATTAAGTGAAGTCAATTGGTCTTTGTAATGACATATGGTTAATTGTGATTATATTAGTAAAACATGTTACAAGAGCACCTATAGAACATTTGAGAGCAATAATGCTCTGAATATTTTGAAAATAATGATATTAAATTATAGAAACATCACAAAAAAAAATAATTTCAATGTTACTTACAAAGAAACTTTTTATAATCTTATATCTTGAGCATATATATGAATTTTCTTTTTTGGTGACATTGGCATATATATCAATTTAACTAATCACTATATAGTGATTGAACTTTTTATACTATATGAAGAAATACTAATTTGCACCTCAATTGGTTAATTGTGATTATATTAGCAGAACATGTTATAAGAGCACCTATAGAACATTTAAGAGCAACGACGCTTTGAATATTTTGAAAATAATGGTCTTAAATGATAGAAACATCACAAAAACATTTCAATATTACTTACAAAGAAACTTTTTATAATCTTATATCTTGAGCATATATATGAATTTTCTCTTTTGGTGACATAAGCAAATATATCAATTTAACTAATTTAACTAATTAGTATATAGTGATTAAACTTTTTATGCTATATGAAGAAATACTAATTCACACCCGTGCATTGCACGGGTACTGTACTAGTTTATACTTTAAAGAGCAGATATTAACTTTTTATTTGCACGGATAAGAGTTGGGTCTAATAAAAAAATTAGTCTCTCACAATATAATAAATTAAGGTTCAAATCTCCGCTTAAAGAGGTACTTATATTTAATATCCGATAGTATCTTGAATATGATTGCTTCCAATAAACAAATATCTATATTTTGGAGGGGACTTTTTATTAGAAGTACCTATATTTAATATCCGATAGTATCTTAAATAGGATTGCCTCTAGTAAACAAATTTCTATATTGGGGGTTATTTGGGGGGGGGAAGCCGAGAAGGGACGGGGGCTCTCAGTATTATGATCACCACGTGTCACTTCGCCATTCGGTTTTCGTTGCCCTGAGGGGCATGTGAAGAATTCCATGTAGAGACTCTGTCATCGAGAACTCTCAAAGCCTTTTGCACGAAAATTATCTTGGGAAGCTCGAGAAAATGTGAGGAAGTTTTGTTTGGCGAATCGGAAATTAGCATTCCTTGTTTCATCTGAGAAAGCTTAAGAAAATGCCTAGAAACGGCGAGGAAGAGAGCGTTCCCAGAACTCCGTCGAGCACCCCCGTCAGAGCCAGACCGGATCCTTTCTTGGTAGCGTGTAGGTGCTTCAGTTTATTGACCTGTTTGGCTGCCGTCTTTTGCATCGCCGTCAATATCCTCTCTGCTGTGCACTCCTTCAAGAACGGATCTGTAGTGCGTTACCTTTTCTTTCCCTTATACGTATTAGATTCAATTTGACCTCATCTTGTTTTCGCTGTTCGTTTCTCATTGTTGTGAGTGGGTTTTAGGTTTTCGATGGCATATTCCGGTGTTACGCTGTGTTGATAGCTTTTGTTGTGGTTGTGGCCGAAACGGAATGGAGTTTCATAACCAAGTTCTGGCAGGTTCCTTTTTGGACGTTACAGTTTAATTTATCAACTTCCTGAGTAATTTGGTCATTAGGTGTTAATGATCATTATAACTGTGTGGATTTCATTTGAATTTCTGCTTGCTGGTGTTATCTTAATGTTGTTTCTAATGTCTAAGTAAATTTTGCTGTATTTTACAGGTTTTGGGATACTGGGCTGGCAAGGGTATGCTGCAGATTTTGTATGTCTCTCTTTTACTGAGATTTTCGGTTATCTTTTCCAATAGGTTCTTCTAATGAGCTTATTTTCATTTGCCTTGACCTCTGACACTTTAAACATCAACGTATAAATTGTAAACTTATACAAGTATTAAACATGTTGAGTTGGTGAATTCTATCTGGGGCAACGGCAGACTTCTCGTATTTATTGGCTTTGGCCACTTACAGATGCTCAGATTAATGACAGATATTATTAATTATTAATATGTTGTTTGAATTCTGCCAAGCCCATCTAGTGATACAATGAAGGTTGTTTTTGCATAATTTGCATTGTTTGAATTCTTGAAAATGTTGTGAGACTGAGCACTGAATAGGAGGTAATTATGTTTTTATTTTGTTTTTCCCCCCGTAGAGGAATGAGTCTTAGCCTAAAAATCAGACAAAACAGTACAATAGAACAAAACAAAAAAAAAACAAAGCAAAAAACCACGGAACAATCAGCCACTCTATCTACTTGAATTCCCCATCTATCAGCAAAACATAAAAGGCTAATTTGTCCCACAGTCCCTCCATACATGCGTGCCAATGCTTAGCTCTAAATTCATATTGGTTATGTTATCTGCCACCTTATTCTCCTCCCTCAACACGCGAGTGAACTTCAGAATCCAGTCTTTCCTCCTCCAACTGGATCATCTGCAACAAAGATCCAATAATGACACCCATCTCCTCGTCCTCCATTTTCAACCTTCACCTTCAGTATTTCAACACTGCTCCGAACCTACCAAAACCTTCCCACAACTCCGCCTGATATGCAGAACAATAGCCCAGATTTCTTGCGATGGGCTTTCTGATTCTACTTTTCTCTTCCTCAGTGGGTACAAACTCAGGGATGCTCCACGTCCCAATCTTACGCTCCACCTCCTTGACTCCTACCTTCCTCGTCTTCTTCCACTCCTCCAACTCCCTTATTCATCACATTGGCACTTGCCGCCCTTCTGACTCCATCGTTCATGTCTGGCTATATGAGCGACCTTCCTCCAAAAATCTCAGAGCTTCCACATTCTGCCTTTTTATCATACCTGATCCACCGGCATCGTCATCAGATTCGACCTTCCGTTTACTCCGTTGGAGGAGATCTGCCACCTCCGCCGTGGGCCTCCGATTTCCAAGGGCGGTAAAGTTCATTAGCGAGAGAATTGGAGCAAATCCTCAATTACTAAACATTGATAATTTTTAATTAAAGACCTGCAGTTACTCCTCAAAGAGTTAAAGTGATAACGAAAAATTAATGAAAGACCACATATATTTTTGTGTAATTTTTGTCTCTGTCGTTACGAACTGCCAATCATTTTTCAACTAACACTTTACCATTTGTATCGTTCACAAATTTTGTTTTTTAAAATTAAATACAAATATCTCTTTATTAGAAGTCTCTTTTAAACGCTATAATGTATTAAATATGGACCATTCTTTCAGTAAAAATTTAAAACTCAATTTACCACATTATAAGAGATTGGCTTAACTCTTCTACTAAACTTAGCCCATATTAGTATTTCACAATTTTTCTATCAGATGATAATTAAACAAATATATCATATTCCCTTACCGTTACAGGTTGTATGAGATGTCTACAGTATGACATTAATGACTGATGTGGACTCGGATAAAACAAGTTCCCTCACGTAATAAGAGTATTCAACGTACAATGACCAATATTCGGGTCTATTTGGGATAGCAATAAAAAATACTTATAAGTACATTTTATATAAATTAATATAAAATTTTTTTTCACATACTTACCTCATATTCTGTAATGACAATTGAAAAGCTACTAAGAAGTTATTCCAAATATACTTTAGATGAGTCAGAGTTAACTCGCTTCTGCCTTCCCATCGTTGCTAACTACAACCCTCCCTCCGGTTGATAAGTTTCATAATGTAAGAAGTCTTTTATAATAAAATTTTGGTCCAATCATATTTATTAACTAAAGTTAAAATATGTAACTTTTATCAATTTAAAACACATTTAATAACTTAGCTAACATTTCTTGATTTGTGAGAAAGTTTAACTAATGTCTTATACTCCTTTTGGTTCAAAACATAAGCTAAACTTTATTGAAAAGATTTGGTTTTTTTTTTGGGGTCTAAGCATTTAGTATATTTTTACCAATTTTACTTTCTTTTTCCTCTTTGACTTATTTACTACATCTCTAACTTATTTTCTTCATTAATAAGGGCTTATTTAAGAAAAAATACATGCTTTATATATTTATTGTTTTAAATCGATTTAACTAATTTCTTGATAAATATAAATGGATAAAATTTATCTTATAATTTAAATAAGAGGGAGTATTATATTATGGATCGGATGGAGTAGCTTGAAAAAACCATTTTTGAGGTACATGTAGTTTTCTTCAATTTCTAATTAATTAATTTGGTATTTGTATGCATTTCTCTCCTTATCAAATCCTTTAATTTCACTCTATTAGGACGATTAATTCCTAGAGCTTTGCCCTATTAATATTGTTAGCTCTTGTACAGAAGCCAATTACGTTAATAGCATAAAATTAAAGGATTTAATAAAGAGAAAAGACACAGGTACCAAATTAATTTAACATAAATGTGCCATTAATTTTTTTTCTGGCCAAATGTCTATTTTAAAATTTAACAATTTTTTAATTTTATCTCTATTTAACATATAAACTTTCCAACAATATAACAGTCAACACAAGAAAAAATGAGGGTAAAATAGTATATTTCTATTAAAAATGTGATAACATGACTTATAAATAGGATAAAAATATTCTCTCTCTATCTTATAAGTAGAACTAGAATAGTAATATATAAATAACCGAATTATGCAAATAAAAAAGTTAGTTAAAAAAAGATAGATATTAAAAAAAGTATTTTATTTTTAAAAAAATTCTTATTTATAAGAAGAGAGAGTTAATGACAGAGATGATAAGTAGCAAAAAGATGTGTGTGAGAAATGATTAATGCAGTACAAATAGGCTTCTACTTGTCTTTTTATGTTGTCTTTTTATTCTACTTGTCTGTGTCCCTTGACCATTGCTCCCGGCTTTGATTCTATTGGAGGATGGGAATGGAGTTGGCGTGTTTGGGAGGGTAGCTCCTGTAATTGGGTCTCTGCAAGTCTCAAGAGATTAGTTTCCCACTACTCAAGTGTGGGGATACTCTGGTGTTTCACCAGGAAAAAAAAAACATCATAAAAAAAGTGACCATAATTTTATAGATAGATTCAGACTTTTCATGCTGGTTGTTCAAATAACTGTCATGGAAGGTGCTAAAACATGATAAAAAGGGAAACTGAAATATTATAATCTCTGTTGTTCATAGAAACTATATCAATTAAAAGTCATTTAAAATGTCCTAAGGCCTTGACCTTTTTACAGTTTCACTTTTTCATTCTCCTTTTTACTGTTTGCCGCGACAACCTTTCACCCCTTCTCTCCGAATTGTTAAAATCAAATGTACATAATAGTAGCACCCTTTCATTACCCAGTGGAGTGTGTGCGTGTATTATCAAGGGAAGTTTTGTGAATAGGATCAAAGAAAGACAAGTTCCATCCAGTGAGTTACATTTGTTTCCTAGTGCTGTTCTTGTAACTCTTAATTCGCCTTATAAAACCATAACGCTGCATGCCGTAAAATAATGAGATGTGCAGCGTTATAAAGTGTTTCATGTCTAATATTCCATTTCAGATGAGAAGATTAAAACCATTATGATTCTTAATACAAGTCACTTTTAATATGCGTGTATATTAAAGAAAATAAGTTGAATGCTGGTTACTTAATTAAATCATTTCATTAATAACAAATTCTAACGGTTTTCACCGTTATTTTTATTAATTATGATAAATTATTAATTGCTTTTTAAACTAAAAATCTATAGTATAAACTAGAAAAGTCTCCCCGTGCATATAGTGAGAGATTTTTATATGAAAATTCAAGAAAAATAATTACACGTCTTTAAAAGTAACTTATATTTATGATATAGAAGTATCTTTTTGAAATGTACTGATAATAAAGACCGAAGAAAACCAAATCACTATCAAGTGATCAAGGTCTCAAATCTGGATCATTTGTCGTTTATGGAAAAATAAGTTAGTCATTTTCCTTTTTTTCTTTTTTTGGTATCCAAAATTTATATTAGTTCAATATAACATTTCCAGTTTTAAAACATCAACTATGTATTATCAATATACGCAGACATATGGAGCACTAATAACAAATGAACCCCGCTATGATCCACAATAATCTCCTATATTTTGTAATATAAACACAATTAGTGATTCAGTTACGATTTTTATATTCTACTGCCATTTATCTTGAGTGAACAACATTGTATTTTTTTTTATATTAGAAACAATCCTATTCAAGGTATTATCAAACATTATATGTAAAAACATTTCTAATAGAGATTAGAGCCTTAGTTTGTTATATTATGAGAAACTAACCCTTTCTGCTAAATTTAATTATTACTACGACTATTTTTGAAATATTGACTACACTATGCAGGGGAGCACTCATTACAATAAATGCCACCAGGACTACAACCACGACTGCCATTATGAAATATTGTTCCATTACCAATATTGGATTTGTTATCATTGTGGGCCATACCAATACCTCAATGTCCATCTTATCATTATTGTTACCACTACGATAATATCATCAACCTTATCACCAAAGTTATCAACATATGCTCAAAGGTTGAGAGTCCTCCCACTTGCCCCCAGTTCGAATCTGACACGGAGAGGTGAAGAGTTAAAGAAGAAGCTGAGGTATTCTTTTTTTTTTAAAAAAAAAGTTATCAAAACCTATCATTCATTGAAAGCCAGGCCAATCAGTAAACTGGTCTAATCATGATTAAATCATAGTCAATCCAATCATATTTAAAATAATTTAATTTAATTTGAATATAAAAAATTTATATATAACTTTGATAAGGGTAATATTTAATAGAAAAGACATTAATCCACAAGGAAATGGAAAATTGACCGTTCAGATTAGGTTTTAATACCATCATTATATGAATTCTCAAGAAGACATTTGGAAGTTGTTTTTGTCATATTGATTTTGACTTTCAGGCGCATTCATATGACAAGAGAACGTAAGTCGCCCACAATTCAAATATGTAATCTTTGAATCCAGACAAGTGAATGGATTGCATTTTTCATTATCAACGTTCTTTGGAGGTACTCCAAGCCACCATACTTGACCCTCGGATCAAATAATGGAGTAAATGATTATGGCCATCCATTGAATCTCTTCTTGAGAGTGGAATTAGCTTACCATCCACACTGAATTTCTCTTTTTTGGGAAATTGAACTAGATATTACTGATATTTCTATCCTTAGGACCAGAGTTAGTATAAGATTTATATTTTATATTCAGTTTTTTAAAAATTATTCTTAGTAATATTTCTCAACAATAATCAACTTAGTGATATTCATCAACAATAATCAAGTAGCTAGAGATGTGTGGTATTAAAGAAAATAATTAATATATTTTATAAAAAAACAAGTTTCATGTTTATTATAAATTAACTAAATTATCTATTTTTTTAATCTAATCAAATTAGTTAAATAATAAGTTTTATATTAAAAATCATATACATACATTAAGTCTTCGCCTGAAGAATTTAAATTGGATATCTTCTTTTGAAAAAAAATAATATAAAGGATCTCCACAAGCTTCCAATTAACGTTCTTTTGGGGCTACTCAAAAGCCTACTGTTATTGATAATGTGCTCCTCAAAGAGTCAAAGTGGCAAGGAAGAAATTAATTGGAAAAATTGTAAAAAAAAGACCTTGGAATTGCAAAAACGCAGATAGAGACCATTGACAACTTCACTTTAGGTTTTAACAAGAATAATATGCCCTGAAAATGTCAAAACCCAAAGTGAAGTTGTAAAGGGTCCCTATCTGTGTTTTTACAATTCCAATATCTTTTTTTGCAATTTCTCCAAATTAATTAAAGACCACACAATTTTTTTTTTTGTAATTTTTGTCTCCGTCATTACAAATTGCCAATTCTTTTTCAACTAACACTTTACGATCTCCGTCCATCTGCATCTTTCACAATTTTTGTTTTTTTATTAAATACAAATATCTTTTTATCAGAAGTCTCTTCTATACAGTTTGTACACAATTCTTTTAATAGAAATTTAAAATTTAGTTTGTCACATTATAAAGGTTAAAATATACTTAGTCTTTTAACTTTGTATAAAGTTTTATTTTGATCTGTTAACTTTAAAAAGTAAATTTTTAGTCCTCTAACTCTAAAATTGTTATCAAAAAATAATATTGAGCTCTTAAATGCTGATAAAACATTACTAAATACTAACATATCAAATTTAATATTCAAAACAACCATGATTGTTACAAAAAATCATTATTTAATATTAATAATTTTAAGATTAAAAGACTAAAAATATACTTTTAAAAATTAAAAGATTAAACTAAAACTTTATATAAAATTAAAAAACTAAATATATCCTTTAGCCCGTCATAAAAGATTGGCCTAACTCTTCTACCATCGGAACTCGTTCTCTGGAAGAACGAGTTTTGCACCTTCATTTTTAAAAAAATAATGTTTATTTATAAAAACGGTGGCAAGGATAGCCTGCCACCTGCTCCCTTGACGTCTCCTCCTTGTGCACCTCATCCCACTCCCCTCAACATTTTCCTCCTCACGTCACTTTTTTCATCATCTTCCCGTGTGCACATGCGCACACATCACGTATGATTATAATATTAATTTATATATAATATAATATATTTAAAAACTAAAATTAAATAAATTAATTAATACATACAATTTTTAATTTTTTTTGTTAAAATGCAGTTGACTAATTTAAAAAATTAAAAACATTACTAAATCATGTAATATAGGTGCAGAAGGGGAAATGGCAGGCTATCCTTGCCACCATTTTTATTAGAAAAACATTATTTAAAAAAATGAAGGTGCAAAACTCGTTCTTCCAAAAAAAACGAGTTCTGTGTATTTTTAAAATTACACCTGTCTTGAATGATTTTAGACGTAGTATCCTGATAAATAATTAATATTACTGTTTTGGCTCAAGAAGCTGACAAAAAAATTTTTATAGATATATTTTACATAAGTTAAGATAAAAATTTTTTTACATACTTATTTTTTATTTCATAAATTATGATTGAAAAACTATTTATAATTTGAGTAACATTTTTTATTTGTGAGAAAGTTTAACTAATGTCTTATACTCCCTCTTGTTCAAAATACGAGCTACACTTTGTTGAATGGGTTTATTTTTTATTTTTATAAAATAACATTTACTTTTTTCTTAGTATTAATTTTTTAATTTTACCCTTATATATTCTCTTTCCTCTTTGATTCATTTATTGTATTTTTTACTAATTATCTTCATTAATAACAGTATATTTGAGGGAAAAAAATACATGACTTACATATTTATTGTTTTAAACTGATTTTAACTAATTTCTTAATAAACACAAATGGATAAATTTTATCTTATAATTTGAACCAGAAAAAGTATTATATTATGGATTAGATGGAGTAGTTAGGAAAAACCATTTTTGAGGTCCCTGTAATTTTCTTGAATTTCTAATTAATTAGTTTGGTATTTGTATGCTTTTTCTCTCCCTATCAAATCCTTTAATTTCATTCTATTAACGCCATTAACCCCTGAAACTTTGCTCTGTTTAATATTATTAGCTCTTCTACAGAAGCTAATTATGTTAATAGCATACAATTAAAGGATTTAATAAAAAAAATAACACACAGGTACCACATTAATTTAACATAAATGTGCTATTAATTTTTTCTGCCAAATCTTTATTTTAAAATTTAACAAATTTTGAACTTTATCTCTATTTTACATATAGACTTTTCAACAAAATAACAATCAACACAAGAAAAAATGAGGGTAAAATAGTACATTTCTGTTAAAAATGTGATAATATGACTTATAAATAGAATTAAAATCTTCTCTCTCTACGTTATAAATAGAGCTAGAATAATAATATATAAATAAGTGAATTATGCAAATAAAAAAGTTGGTTAAAAAAGATAGATAGTGAAAAAAGTATTTTATTTTTTTTTTAAAAATACTCTTATTTATAGGGAGAGAAAGTTAAGGAGAGAGATGATAAGTAGGAAAAAGATGTGTGTGAGAAATAAATAATGCAGTACATAAAATGTGATTAATAAGAAAAGAAATTGGCAATAAAATTAATAGATAATGAAATGAAAAAAATAGGTTAAAATTTCAGACATTGTTTAAGTGTGGACTAATCCACATCCACCTCGAAAAATTCTTTCTCATGTGGATTTAGTTTAATTTGGAGTTCTGGACAACTTTAAATATAAATCAGTTTTCATGAAGTTTAGGAAAAAATTGAATTTTCTTAATATGGATTTTAGGTTTATGGTTCTCTTTTTTTTTTTTTTTTGGATAACATTAGGTTTATGGTTCTTTCACAAGCTGTACTAAATTTTAGAATTCAGCAAATAATAATTGCCATCATTTATGGGCGATAAAAAGTTCTTCCCTCTTGTTGACATATTCTTAGACACGATTTTTCAAAACAAGGGGCATCGAAGGGCCCCACACACAACGGAAGTATTCATTGGCCTGAAAGGGGTATGTGAGAGAAAGTCCTGCGAAAAAGGCTGAGACTTCTGCCATCGCATCTCATCTTCTTTTTCTTTTCTTTTTTGGGTGCGTCTCCTTTTAGTAGTTTATAATTACTTTTTTCGTAGAAATTTTTTAAACAGTACTAAAATAATTTGAACACGGAGAAGTATGAATGTGTATTATTCCAGGATGCTCCATATTTGCAGCTGTAATTGACTTGTTAAACATGGGAAAACTTGCTTCCTCTGTTTTCGTTCTCTTCCTTCACTACTTTTTGGGCTCCTTGGCATGGAGCAAGGGGAATTCCACCGTCGACAAATCTGCACTCCTTGCTTTTAAGGCATCTATTGTGGATCCATATAATCTCCTAGCCAACTGGTCTGACTCTTCTGCTTCTTCTCCCTGTGATTGGGTTGGTGTTGGATGCAATACTCATCACGGAAGGGTTCATTACTTGAATCTTAGTGATACAGGTCTTAAAGGCATCATATCTGCACAGCTAGGAAATCTATCATTCCTTGTTGAACTTGATCTAAGCATCAATGATTTTTACGGTGAGATACCAAAAGAGTGGGTACAATTGCGTAGGTTGAAACTGCTCAACTTGAGCTACAATGACTTTCATGGGCAAGTTCCAACATGGATAGGAGGTTTATCTATGCTTGAGTACCTGAGTTTTCGAAATAATAGTCTTATTGGATCTATTCCATTATCTCTATTCAATTTATCAAGGTTAGAGATCTTGGATTGGAATTCTAACTTCATTCAAGGAAGCATTCCACTTGAGATAGGAAGTTTGAAGCACTTGAAGATGTTACAAATTGCAGGGAACAAGCTTTCTGAAACTATTCCACCTACAATTTTCAGCCTATCTTCACTTCAAAAATTGAATTTGTCTCATAACACTTTGTCAGGTATGTCCTGGATGATTTGTAGTGTCTATAGGTGTTGGTTCCTGATGTTTTAATTTTCTCTTGCTTTCCATGTTTTGTATCTTTCAGCACGCCGTAGGAATGACACCTTGGTCTATGGATATTAGTCCAGCAGATTGGAACGCTCATGGCTTTTTGAAAATAATTATTTATTTTAACATTTAAAGTATGTTAGAGGCGTTATCTCTCAAAATGAGTAAGAAGATTATGGTCTCAAGCGCATGGATTATAAGGTTAAAGTATAAATTTGTGCTGAAAGTTTTCATGGAGGAGCACTAAGGGTTTTAAAGCTTTTTTGGATTTAATGTTGTCCTGAAAGTTTAAAATCATAACAATATTGCCTCCTATCATTAAAAGGCTAACATTGACCGTTAAAATAATAACATTGATTATTAACAGTTTTAATGGTATGGGGCAATTAAACTTCGCAATAATATTGAAGCCAAAAAAACTTTTGAGACTATTTTACACCTTGACCCTTGACTATATTAACTTATGACGTTACTGACGTACTCCATGTTTTCAATATTCCAAATGAAGATATTGTATATCTCACAAACAATTGATCGCTTTCAGGTACTATACCATCTTCATTATTTAATAATTCAGAGCTGCAAGAATTGTCACTCTCCCAAAATCAATTACATGGCAGTCTCCCAACCAATGTGTGTATTGGGCTCCCAAGACTTGAATTTTTCTCTGTGGCTGAAAACGATCTCTCCGGTGAAATGCCATCTAGTTGGCATCAATGCAAAGAACTGAAAGTTTTGGAATTAGGTTTTAACAGATTCAACAGAGGATACATACCAAGCGACATTGGAAATTTACCCAATCTTCAAGTTTTGAATCTCATGAACAACAACTTGGAAGGTATGAGTTCTAACTATAAACCCTTGATAGGTTAATTGCAAATTTATTTTCATAATGTTTATAGGTCATTAATTTGTAACACAAATTATCTGGATATATAGTAAACAATTAATATTCCACTGGATTACTTTCCAAAACACGGATAAGCAAAGCATTAAACATGTAATTCAAGCAGTGTCAATATGCTGTGGATTGTAGATAGTTTAATATGACAGTGAATATCAATGAAACAATATGAAATAAAAATATCCATTTTTTTTTTATATTTCATTAACTCATCCACGCCATAAAAATATCGACTTCCCAAGTCAGAGTGATTTTAGAAAATAAATAGTATTTTTACATATTTATTATTATTTTTAACCAATTTTATAGAATCATATTAAATGACTCCATCTTCTAAGTGTTTTGGTGGAAGTGTAATTTAAAAGTCAAGGTAGACTCTTTTTTTTTTTGGCTCAGTATGTTTAAGCTTTGTACTTTTGTTTATTAATGTGAAATTAGTTTTTCATAAAGAGAAAGGTAGACTAACATCATCAATTGGCAATATTATATTGCACGTTATTTGAATATTTATATCTGGAAGAAAAATCCTTAACAGGTATATTCTCAATCTACTCAGCCACCAATTTTATTATTTAACAAAATTTAATTTATCATATATAATATATGTGGGTACGGGCGAAAGCAAAGCTTGTTCTATATTATCTCCAAAATTTCTAATTGAAAATACTTTAATTCCTTAAATAAAAATAAAAATTCTTTTACGGTTATATCTTGTAGCAGAATCAGTGTTCTATAGTCAATACTCAATAGTAATAAATTAGAACAGGACTCTTGAAAAATGCATGCATGATTAAAAAAAGCATATATGGCTTATCATTAAGAGGAGCTTTTACTAAAATATAGGCTTAATAAGCAAGGCATATGGGTTATTAATAGTATAATATTAATTATCGTTTTGCTGAAATTAAATTTTAAATTAAACAGGAGAAATTCCATCATCTCTCTTCACCAATTCTTCTTTAAGAATATTACGTTTAAGACAAAACGGTTTCACTGGGAGTATACCAACTCTTGGGAATCAGACAATGCTGGAAACTTTAAATCTAAATAACAACTCCTTTTCAGGTATGGTCAATCTACTCATCCATCAATTTGAAGCTTCAACAAAATTCCATTTATTATTTGCAAAACTTATATTCTACATCATCTCTAAAATTCATAAATTGTTTTTTCCCAGGTGAAATTCCTCAATCTATCTACAACACACCTTCTTTGAGAATAGTTGACTTTACCTATAACTATTTAAAGGGCAATTTGCCAGAAGAGATGTGCTATAGACTCCCTTTACTTGAAGTTTTTGCAGTTTCTCTTAATCATTTTGAGGGAAGTATTCCAAAGTCAATAAGTAACTGCACATATCTGCGAAGCTTATTTTTGAATGATAACTCATTTTCAGGTACGCGCAAAGAGTTGTGTGCGGGTGTGTTTATATTTTTGTCACATGTTTATATAGTAATTTCATTCAAACATTCTAACATGAAAAGAAATGATTGTGATCTTTAATTAAAACTTAATGATATCTTCCAACGGGCACATACATACTTGATAATTCCAATCCTTCTTTTGATAAATTACAAAACCAAGGACATGCTCTTGTTAGCCTATATATATTACTACCCTAGTCCTTAATATAAGATTTAGTTGACTATTTTGGAGAGATTAAATAAGTTATTAAATTACTTTGAAATATTTATGTTTATCGCTTTTATCCAAACTAATTTGCTTCATTTATAAATTGATATATGATCTAATAATTCGCCTAAATGTTTTAGAGATCATGTAACATATGTTATAATTAAGTAATTTAATAACCTTATTAATTTCCTTAAATTAGTCAATTGGGCTTTATATTAAGGATCAAAATCATATAACACTAAAATTTGAGACAGAAATTGCAAAATATTTATTTGTAGTTTTATTAATATGTATTAAAAAGTATCATAAAAATTGTAATTATTTAGAAGGATCAAATTTAAAAGTATACATTTAAAGTATTAAATTTTTCCTCGTCTAACCTCGCGCATTCCGTCCTACGTACATTTAAAATTAAAAAGAATAAAACTAAAACTAAAATTAAAAATGCCTATCATCCACATGACTATATCTTTTTTCAACTTTTATTCCTCACCGACGTCCATATTCTATCCTCTTTCCTATCATCATGGTATCATTTAATTATTAATATCAATTTTTATCCATTTCTTTGACCAGCAATCAATATTTATCCATTTCTATCATCAATTATTTTTTGTGATTTATATTGTCAATTTAAAATTTATAACGTCAAATTATGAACAAACTATTGTGGATCTCATGAAATTATGTAAAAAGAATCATGTTATTTATAATTTTAGTTTGTGAATAAATAGTATGAATAAATGGTATGATTTATTAGAGTTTTATATTATGTGTATATTATAAGATTCACTCCTCAAAATCATTCAAGAAGAATAATCTAATCCGTTCATCATATATCTTTTTTTTAAATATCATGAATCCATATATATATGATCTATATATAAATATAAGAGCAAATAATTAAAAAATTTATAAACATTACATGGATTTTTTATATTTGTGACTCACATAAATTTCTTATTAAAAAAATTAAACAAACTTCCTTTTAATTTTTAATGGGTTAATTTTATTTTTATTTTCTAGATATATATAACATTTCTTTAAATGAAAATAATTACATCAAGTTCTTTATATTGATCATGTTACACATGACCATATGTCCTATTTTTAATATATTAACATTTAATTATAAATTTACATGAAACAAAAAAGGACACATGGATATATACGATTGGAGAACTTAACAATACTAAAAGTATATTTTTTTATTTTTAATTAAAATCTGTTATGATCTTAAAAGTAAAACTTAAATTGTGTCAAAATTGAACGTAACAGTGTTCGTGTAATGTTTTTCAAGGGATGTCTATGCAAGCAGTAATTTTGTTTAATTTAGTAAAAAAATTTAGTAAAATTTAAAGTTTTAAAAATAGAATGCGGCAGAGATAATGTAAGAGGTTTAATTTGATTAGGGATAATTTAGTATTTTTAAATTTATATTTTGATTTTTAGTTGTTTAAGTAATTATAATTTTTATGATCATTATCGATAAATATCATTCTCTCTAGGTTCTTCGTTCTAATTTTTCCTGCATAGAATCCTTGCCCGAAAATTAGACAGAGTCTTTTGTGACACAAGGAATGATAAAGATGTTACCCACATGTAAATTGCTAGGTTGGATGTAACTAATTTCTTACATGGATGAAATTAGTTTCCTCTCTTTCCTATATTTAGTTGTAGACTTCCTAGCATAGGAAAAATTTGAAATTAATAAGATATCTGGGGTTTTCTTGTAATATAGAGAAGTGAATTCAAATTTTTGAAACATATATACTACTTCCAATCCTTAATATAAGAACTCGTTTGATTTTTATTTTGATCCTAAGTATAAGAGCCCAATTTACTTTATCTCTCACATTCATCTATTTTTTCCCAAAATAGTCCTTATAATAATGGTAATTTTAGCCAATATACTTGATTAGCAAGTATATTTTAATTTAAAAACACATATTTATTATAAATATAACTTAACTAATTTTCTTAATTTACTCAATTAGTCAACTAGCTCTTATATTGAGGATGGGAAGTAGGATGCTACAGGAACAACCACGTACAAAACATATCATGTTACATGTTTTGTCAATTTTCTACTTCATATAAATTTTATCATCCATCAACTTTTGTTTTCTAAGTTAGTTACCCAACAGCTTTTCATCTTGTTTCCAGGTCTTATACCCAAGGAGATAGGCAATCTTGATAAGCTTGAAGATTTGATTTTAGTAACTAATCATTTCAGTGGATCCATTCCTTCTCATATATTCAACATTACGACATTGAGACGTGTCTACCTTCAAGATAATTTCTTTTCTAGCTTTCTCCCATCAAATTTAGGAATTGGCCTTCCCAATCTGCAGGAACTAATGTTGGGACAAAATCAATTTATTGGACAAATTCCAATCAGCATCTCAAATGCTTCTAAGCTCACTACTGTAGATCTATCATGGAATAAGTTTAGTGGAGATATACCCACTACGCTTGGGAATCTAACAAACATGATCGCATTATATTCTGAGGAGAATGATTTGAATGGGATGATTCCAAGTACAATTAACAGACTGCAAAACCTTCAACATTTAAGTCTTAGCAACAACAGATTGCAAGGGTCCATCATAAATGAATTGTGCCAAATCAAAAGTTTGAGTGAATTGTATCTAGCCAACAACATGTTTTCAGGAATGATTCCAAAGTGCTTCACAAATACTTCTTTGCGGAGGTTGAATTTAAGCTCTAACAAATTGATT
This sequence comes from Neltuma alba, assembly GCF_004799145.2. NCBI lineage: Eukaryota > Viridiplantae > Streptophyta > Magnoliopsida > Fabales > Fabaceae > Neltuma > Neltuma alba. The sequence continues at coordinate 72,749 of NW_021633814.1, forward strand.
TCTCATATTCCTTCTTCGCTTTGGAGTCTTGAAGATATGTTATTCTTAGACTTATCCTCCAATGCATTGGGTGGAAGAATTTCTCTAGAGGTGTCAAACTTGAAAGCAATTATACTTTTCAATTTGTCAAGAAATCAAATTTCAGGAAACATCCCGACAACTATGGGCAATTTGAAAACATTGCAAAATCTATCTTTGGCTCATAACAAACTCCAAGGGTCTATTCCTGAATCATTTAGTGGCATGATAAGTATGGAATCCTTGGATCTCTCCCAAAATTATTTGTCTGGAGTGATTCCAAAGTCCTTAGAGTTACTTGTCCAAATGGAGTACATTAATCTTTCATACAATTTATTGCATGGAGAAATTCCAAATGGTGGGCCTTTTCCTAATTTTACATATGAATCTTTTATGATGAATGAAGATCTTTGTGGGGAGCCCCAGCCAAACGTCCGTCCATGCAAAAAAGGAAACAAGCACATCTCAACTAAAATATTGCTTGTCATCAAATGCTTATTGCCTATAGCTTCTGCAATCATTTTGGTTGCCTCATGCCTGATGTTTCTTAAGTTTAAGAAGGGTCATGTTAGTCATGAGATGAATAATAGAGACTCCTTAAATTTGGATACAGTGGCTAAGATATCCTATTATGATCTTTTGCAAGCAACAAATGGGTTTGATGAGAGTAATTTTCTTGGCAAGGGAAGTTTTGGATTAGTCTACAAAGGCATTCTTTCAAATGGAAAGATAGTTGCTGCAAAAGCATTCAACTCAAACTTGCAAGAAGCATTAAAAAGTTTTGACATTGAATGTGCTGCCATATGCAATTTACGTCATCGAAACCTTATTAAGATCATTAGCAGTTGCTCAAATGGTGATTTTAAATCTCTCGTAATGGAATTCATGCCAAATGGAAGTCTTGAGAGATGGTTGTACTCCCATAACTACTGTTTAGATATAGTGCAAAGATTGGACATAATGATTGATGTGGCATCAGCGTTGGAGTATCTTCATTATGGTTCTCCTATCCCAGTGGTCCATTGTGATGTGAAGCCGAGCAACGTTTTATTGGATGAAGATATGGTGGCCCATTTAAGTGACTTCGGAATTGCCAAATTGCTAATTAACCGTCAATCAGAAATTTATACAGAAACTTTGGCTACAGTTGGTTATATGGCACCAGGTAGTAATTTAGCACTTATATTAAGTTTTATTTAATTTATGTTTCTTATATTCATTTATGCCTATATACACTTGCACAAACAAATATGCTTATATACGTACGTGCATATGCTAGAAGAAACTATAAGTTATTCAACTAGTTAATTTAGCACTCAAATTTATATGTAGAGTATGGATCAAAAGGAGCAGTTTCAATGAAAGGAGACGTATACAGCTTTGGTATTTTGCTTATGGAAATGCTTACAAGGAAGAAGCCAACAGATGAGATGTTTACTCAAGATCTGAATCTGAAAGAATTTGTTAGCAAATCAACGCCACATTCAATCATCAATATTGTAGATGTCAATTTGCTGCACACAAGCAACCAAAAAATTGGTAATATATTGCTGCATATATCATCAATTTTTGAGTTAGCCCTAAATTGTTGCGATGATGCACCTGAGGCAAGACCTAATATGTCAGAGGTTGTGGTGTCACTGGGAAAAACCAAGGTCATATTAATGCAAAATATTCAAGGAACCACTAGCTTGTTGGATAAATGTTAAATCAAAATTTATCTGCAACAATCTTTCACCCTTTGGATTATATTGTTCTATTGTGGGAACATATATGGAGAGTGATGATGTCTCCTGTATTAATATATTAATGGTTTGAAATTTGAGAATTTTGAACTGCGCATCTGGGTTTTGGTTGTCTCAAGTTAGTCTTTATGTGTTAGAAATGTACTTTGAATAACAATATAATTCATTCCATTTTATCTTGAAGATAACTATACAAAGTTTGGAAATTATTGTCTTTTTTGGGATTCATCCAACGTCCTGAGATATTCGAATTAAGAATCTGAATGAAAGTGACATGAATAGACTTGTATGAGAACGTTAAACTATGGAAGATAGGTGTTAAACTGAACTCTGTGCTCTGTTTCTATGGCTATCATGAACATCCATTGATTTGGGTTATTCTGGGCAATGATTAACTGGGAACTTTGAGTCTGGAAAAGAATAAATCAAAGATTAATAACTGAGGAAGATTTGCATTCAAATAATGGAGCATAACAGTTTTGAAGTTCTAGGAATCAGTGAAAGAGGAAAAACATAGTAGGAAAGAAGGGGTCAAAATCGATTTCATGTAAGAAATCGATTTTTTCATTGGCACAGAAATCAATGTTGCGTTGCTGGATTTGAAGGAAGAAGACACACTTGTAATGAAATCGATTTGTGCAGACGTGGGAAGAGAAAATTAGCGGCAAAATAGAGTTAAGAGAGAAAGGGAAGATGAAACGGGGATGTTTTGGGTATCTTATATCTTATTTTTTATTTTTTAAAAACTTATTATTTATCTTTTTTTAACCCTTTCTTTTTGTGTACGAGGTTCTAGTGCTCAAGGCGGAATGTCTTCATTACATACTCTCCCACTTACTCTTCATTTAATTAGAATACAGAGTTTAGGATGAAAAAAAAAATCTGGTGAGTCCCCCCCCCCCCCCAAATCTAATGTCGTCCCTTACAAATTCAGCTGCTCGTGTTCGTCCATCAGAAAGTGGTATGTGAGCAGAAATCATCGGAGAAAAAAGAGGTGTTCGTCGGTTTATATGCATCCCTTTTAAGTTTTAAGTTTTTGGCTACTGGCTTCTCATAATCGTTTAACCAGAAAAATAATACTAAAAAAAAGGGCCATTTCGTTTCCATTCTTACCATACTAACCTTGGTAGTTCACACTTTGTATCATAGATCAAGGAAAAAGTGATAAAAGCCCCCAAGCCATTCGATGAACTATGATAATATCATCTTCGGTTCTTAATATAAGAGCTAGTTGACTAATTTGAGTGAATTAAGAAAGTTAGTTAAGTTAGTTATTTGTAATAAATGCATGTTATCTTTTTCAAAATATCCTTACTAATCAAGTATACTGGTTAGAACTACTATTATTATAAATACTACCTTTAAAAAAATGAATATAAAAGACAAAGTGGATTATTATATTATATTTATGACCAAAAACAAAAGTCAAATGAGTTCTTATATTAAGGACAAAAGGTAGTAATATAAATATATATATATATATATATATATATATCAGAGGCTGCCTGTTTGGATAAAAAAATCGAGAAACATGTCTCAAAAATGTATCAGATCAAACAAAAAAGAAGTCCTAATTTATTCAAATGAATAATTAAAACATGAATGCACAGAGTCAATAAAAATGGTAGACAGATATAACTGGAATAAGGATCCTCTATTCCAAGAAGTTGCTTCATCTCATCGGATATGAACAAGAACGAATCTCATCGAATCATATTCAAAGGCCACCATGATGGACGAGGATGATGAAGAGCTCTGAACATTTAGAAATCTCTTGGGGGGTGATGGAGGAATAGAGAAAAAAAATAACGGTGGCTAAAATGAAATTACAAGGAAGGCTCAGGGTTTGTTTGGATTGATTTATAAGTAGCTTTTAAATGTAATTTATGGAATACGAGAATAAGTATGTGAAGAAAGTTTATCTCGGCTTATGTAAACTTACTTAAAAGTCTATTTTGAACGAAACTCCAAACAAGCTCTTAGTGTCATTGCAAAAAGAGATGATCTAGATTTTGTTTTTAACCCTAGACACTATGTTTTAACTAAATGGAGAATAAGTGGAGAGAATATGCAATGGAGACATTCCGCATGGCTATAAATTTTTTCTTTCTTTTCCATTGGGTTTCCTTCGCTTCTATTTCCTTCCTTTCCATCCAACGCATGAGTAGTACTACTTTAAAAACTTATTTATTGCATGCATTAATAAATTTTTAAGACTTTTATAATTACATGTTATTGGATATATTTATTAGATTGGAATACATGGGGTCTAAAGAATAAATACTATTGTTATTAAGATTTCAAAAGGTTTAGAAAAATTTCTCTTTAAAAAAAAAAAAAGGAAAAGTCCCTTCACATGAAAAGGCACGTATCTCTCCGGTGAAATATTTGGTAAACCCCTCAGTTGCTTTCATTTTTTTTGGTACCAAAAAAAATTTAAGTGAATTGGATCCTGAAAACTTATTAGAATTAAGGTATACCAAAGCAACAACCAAAAAAATTTGGATTGTCATGTCGAGCCGAAGTTTCCTTTGATGACCACCCTCATTCATTGTGACCCTAACAAAGCCTATCTTACATCAACCCAATTGATGAAGTGGGCCACTACCAAGACCATTATATGTAGTTACGTAAATGGCCTTGGGCTTTGGTTTACACATGTCATTATTAAAGTGTCCGACAGTCCACGGTTGCAAATTGCCTACGTATTTATACTTTAAAGAGCAGATATAACTTTTTTGCACCGATAAGAGTTGGGTCTAATAAAAAAAATTAGTCTCTCACAATATAACGAATCAAGGTTCAAATCTCCGTTTAAAGAGGTACTTATATTTAATATCCGATAGTATCTTGAAAGAGATTGCTTCCAATAAACCAATATCTATATTTTTGGAGGGAACTTTTTATTAGAAGTACCTTTTTAATATCCAATAGTATCTTGAATAGGATGCCTCTGATAACAAATTTCTATATTTGGGGGGAGGGGGAAAAAGCCGAGAAGGGACTGGGGCTCTCAGTATTATGATCACCACGTGTCACTTCGCCATTCGGTGTTTCGTTGCCCTGAGGGGCATGTGAAGAATTCCATGTAGAGACTCTGTCATCGAGAACTCTCAAAGCCTTTTGCACGAAAAATTATCTTGGGAAGCTCGAGAAATGTGAGGAAGTTTTTGTTTTGGCGAATCGGAAATTAGCATTCCTTGTTTCATCTGAGAAAGCTTAAGAAAATGCCTAGAAACGGCGAGGAAGAGAGCGTTCCCAGAACTCCGTCGAGCACCCCCCGTCAGAGCCAGACCGGATCCTTTCTTGGTAGCGTGTAGGTGCTTCAGTTTATTGACCTGTTTGGCTGCCGTCTTTGCATCGCCGTCAAATCCTCTCTGCTGTGCACTCCTCAAGAAACGGATCTGTAGTGCGTTACCTTTTCTTTCCCTTATACGTATTAGATTCAATTTGACCTCATCTTGTTTTCGCTGTTCGTTTCTCATTGTTGTGAGTGGGTTTTAGGTTTTCGATGGCAATATTCCGGTGTTACGCTGTTTGATAGCTTTTGTTGTGGTTGTGGCCGAAACGGAATGGAGTTTCATACCAAGTTCTGGCAGGTTCCTTTTGTGGACGTTACAGTTTAATTTATCAACTTCCTGAGTAATTTGGTCATTAGGTGTTAATGATCATTATAACTGTGTGGATTCATTTGAATTTCTGCTTGCTGGTGTTATCTTAATGTTGTTTCTAATGTCTAAGTAAATTTTGCTGTATTTTACAGGTTTTGGGATACTGGGCTGGCAAGGGTATGCTGCAGATTTGTATGTCTCTCTTGACTGTAATGATTTTCGGGTTATCTTTTCCAATAGGTTCTTCTAATGAGCTTATTTTCATTTGCCTTGACCTCTGACACTTTAAACATCAACGTATAAATTGTAACTTATACAAGTATTAAACATGTTGAGTTGGTGAATTCTATCTGGGGCAACGGCAGACTTCTCGTATTTATTGGCTTTGGCCACTTACAGATGCTCAGATTAATGACAGATATTATTAATTATTAATATGTTGTTTGAATTCTGCCAAGCCCATCTAGTGATACAATGAAGGTTGTTTTTGCATAATTGCATTGTTTGAATTCTTGAAAATGTTGTGAGACTGAGCACTGAATAGGAGGGAATTATGTTTTTATTTTGTTTTTCCCCCCCGTAGAGGAATGAGTCTTAGCCTAAAAATCAGACAAACAGTTACAATAGAACAAAACAAAAAAAAAACAAGCAAAAACCACGGAACAATCAGCCACTCTATCTACTTGAATTCCCCATCTATCAGCAAAACATAAAAGGCTAATTTGTCCCACAGTCCCTCCATACATGCGTGCCAATGCTTAGCTCTAAAATCATATTGGTTATGTTATCTGCCACCTTATTCTCCTCCCTCAACACGCGAGTGAACTTCAGAATCCAGTCTTTCCTCCTCCAACTGGATCATCTGCAACAAAGATCCAACAATGGCACCCTATCCTCTTCCTCTATTTTTCAAACCTTCACCTTCAGTATTCCAACACTGCTCCGAACCTACCAAAACATTCCCACAACTCCGCCTGATATGCAGAACAATAGCCCAGATTTTTGTGCGACCCGTACCACTCAGATTTTTTTCTGATGGGCTTTCTGATTCTACTTTTCTCTTCCTCGGTGGGTACCAACTCAGGGATGCTCCACGTCCCAATCTTACGCTCCACCTCCTTGACTCCTACCTTCCTCGTCTTCTTCCACTCCTCCAACTCCCTTATCCATCACATTGGCACTTGCCGCCCTTCTGACTCCATCGTTCATGTCTGGCTATATGAGCGACCCTTCCTCCAAAATCCCAGAGCTTCCACATTCTGCCTTTTTTTCATACCTGATCCACCGGCATCGTCAACAGATTCGACCTTCCGTTTACTCGTTGGAGGAGATCTGCCACCTCCGCCGTGAGCCTCCGATTTCCAAGGGCGGTAAAGTTCATTAGCGAGAGAATTGGAGAAAATCCTCAATTACTAAACATTGATAATTTTTAATTAAAGACCTGCAGTTATCCTCAAAGAATTAAAGTGATAACGAAAAATTAATTAAAGACCACATATATTTTTGTGTAATTTTTGTCTCTGTCATTACGGATTGCCAATTATTTTTCAACTACACACTTTACCATCTGCATCGTTCACAATTTTGTTTTTTTAAATTAAATACAAATATCTCTATATTAGAAGTCTCTTTAACGCCATAATTTATTAAATATGGACTATTCCTTCAGTAAAAAATTTAAAAACTCATTTACCACTTTACAAGAGATTGGCTTAACCTCTTCCGCTAAACTTAACCCATATTAGTATTTCACAATTTTTCTATCAGAATTATAATAAAAAAATATATCATATTCCCTACCGTTTTCAGGTTTGTATGAGATGTCTACAGTATGACATAATGACGGATGTGGACTCGGATAAAACAAGTTCCCTCACGTAATAAGCAAGAGTACTCAACGCACATGGACCCATATCGGGGCGCCTATTTGGGATGATAATAAAAAACCTATAAGTACATTTTATAAATTAAGATAAAATTTTTTTCACATACTTACCTCATATTCTATAATGATAATTGAAAAGCTACTAAGAAGTTATTCCAAATATACTTTAGATGAGCCAGAGTTACGTGCTTCTTGCCTCCCAAGGTCGCTAACTACAACCCTGCCTCCGGTTGATAAGTTTCATAATGTAAGAAGTCTTTTATAATAAAATTTTGGTCCAATCATATTTATTAACTAAAGTAAAATATGTAACTTTTATCAATTTGAAACACATTTAATAACTTAGCTAACATTTCTTGATTTGTGAGAAAGTTTAGCTAATGTCTTGTACTCTTTCTGGTTCAAAATATAAGCTAAACTTTGTTGGAAAGATTGTGATTTTCTTTTTTGGTCTAAGCATTTAATATATTTTACCAATTTTACCTTCTTTTTCCTCTTTGACTTATTTACTACATCTCTACTTATTTTCTTCATTAATAAGGGTATATTTAAGAAAAAAAAATACATGCTTTATATATTTATTGTTTTAAAAATCGATTTAATTAATTTCTTGATAAATATAAATGGATACAATTTATCTTATAATTTGAATCAAAGGGAGTATTATATTATGGATCGGATGGAGTAGCTAGAAAAAAACCATTTTTGAGGTACATGTAGTTTTCTTCAATTTCTAATTAATTAATTTGGTATTTGTATGCTTTTCTTTCCTTATCAAATCCTTTAATTTCACTCTCTTAGGACGATTAATTCCTAGAACTTTACTCTATTAATATTGTTAGCTATTGTACAGAAGCTAATTATGTTAATAGCATAAAATTAAAGGATTTAATAAAGAGAAAAAGACACAGGTACCAAATTAATTTAACATAAATGTGCCATTAATTTTTTTTTTGCCAAATGTCTATTTTAAAATTTAACAATTTTTTAATTTTATCTCTATTTAACATATAAACTTTCCAACAATATAACAGTCAATGCAAGAAAAAATGAGGGTAAAATAGTATATTTCTATCAAAAATATGATAACATGACTTATAAATAGGATAAAAATATTCTCTCTCTATCTTATAAATAGAACTAGAATAGTAATATATAAATAACTGAATTATGCAAATAAGAAAGTTAGTTTAAAAAAGATAGATATTAAAAAAAGTATTTTATTTCTAAAAAAATTCTTATTTATAAGAAGAGAGAGTTAATGACAGAGATGATAAGTAGCAAAAAGATGTGTGTGAGAAATGATTAATGCAGTACAAAGAGGCTTCTACTTGTCTTTTTATGTTGTCTTTTTTTCCTACTTGTCTGTGGCCCTTAACCATTGCTTCCGGCTTTGATTCTATCGGAGGATGGGAATGGAGTTGGCGTGTTTGGGAGGGTAGCTCCCATAATTGGGTCTCTGCAAGTCCAAAGAGATTAGTTTCCCACTACTGGAGTGTGAGGATACTCTGGTGTTAAACCTGAAAAAAAATCATAAAAAAAGTGACAATAATTTTATAGATAGATTCAAGCTTTTCATGCTGGTTGTTCAAATAACCGTCATGGAAAGTGTTTAAAACATGATAAAAAGTGAAACTGAAATATTATAATCTCTGTTGTTCATAGAAACCAGATCAATTAAAAGTCATTTAAAAAGTCCCAAGGCCTTAACCTTTTTACAGTTTCACTTTTTCATTCTCCTTTTTACTGTTTGCCGCGACAACCTTTTACCCCTTCTCTCCGAATTGTCAAAATCAAATGTACGTAATAGTAGCACCCTTTCATTACCCAGTGGAGTGTGTGCGTGTATTATCAAGGGAAGTTTTGTGAATAGGATCAAAGAAAGACAAGTTCCATCCAGTGAGTTACATTTGTTTCCTAGTGCTGTTCTTGTAACTCTTAATTCGCCTTATAAAACCTTAACGCTGCATGCCGTAAAATAATGAGATGTGCAGCGTTATAAAGTGTTTCATGTCTTATATTCCATTTCAGATGAGAAAATTAAAACCATTATGATTCTTAATGCAAGTCACTTTTAATATGCGTGTATATTAAAGAAAATAAGTTGAATCCTGGTCACTTAATTAAATCATTTCATTAATAACCAAGTCTAACAGTTTTCACCGTTATTTTTATTAATTATGATAAATTATTAATTGCTTTTTAAACTAAAAATCTATAGTATAACTAGAAAAGTCTCCCCGTGCATATAGTGAGCGACTTTGCATGAAAAATCAAGATAAATGAAAGAAAAATAATTAATATAATACACGTCTTTAAAAGTAACTTATATTTATGATATAGAAGTATCTTTTTGAAATGTACTGATAATAAAGACCGAAGAAAACCCAATCACTATCAAGTGATCAAGGTCTCAAATCTAAATCATTTATCGTTTATAGAAGAATAAGTTAGTCATTTTTCTTTTTTCTTTTTTTGGTATCTAAAATTTATATTAGTTCAACATAACATTTCCAGTTTTAAAACATCAACTATGTATTATCAATATACGCAGACAAATGGAGCACTAATAACAAATGAACCCCGCTATGTTCCACTATAATCTCCTGTATTTTGTAATATAAACACAATTAGTGATTCAGTTACGATTTTTATATTCTACTGTATCTTGATGAGTGAACAACATTGTATTTTTTCTTTTATTAGAAACAATCCTATTCAAGGTATTATCAGCCATTATATGTAAAAACATTTCTAATAGAGATTAGAGCCTTAGTTGGTTATATTATGAGAAACTAACCCTTTCTGCTAAACTTAATTATTACTACTACTATTTTTGAAATATTGACTACACTATGCAGGGCTCACTCATTACAATAAATGCCACCAGGACTACAGCCACGACTGCCATTATGAAATATTGTTCCATTACCAATATTGGATTTGTTATTGTGGGCCATACCAATACCTCAATGTCCATCTTATCATATTGTTAGCACTACGATAATATCATCAACCTTATCACCAAAGTTATCAACATATACTCAAAGGTTGAGAGTCCTCCCACTTGCCACCAGTTCGAATCCGACACGGAGAGGTGAAAAGTTAAAGAAGAAGCTGTGGTATTCTTTTTTTTTAAAAAAAAAAAAAGTTATCAAAACCTATCATTCATTGAAAACCAGGCCAATCATTAAACTGGTTAAGACAGTAATTTAAAAATCACTGGTCTAATCATGATTAAATCATAGTCCATCCAATCATATTTAAAATAATTTAATTTAATTTGAATATAAAAAATTTATATATAACTTTGATAAGGGT
>NW_021633815.1:0-58559 GCF_004799145.2 Neltuma alba
TTTGTTACTTGAAATACTTAACTTGTAATTCCTAAAATTGTACTTATTTTTTCGTAGTACAAATTTATTATTTGAAATACTTCACTTGTAATTTTAAATGCTATGCTTGTTATTCCCAATAGTTCACTTGTTATTTTCAATAGGAAGGCAACTTGGTCTTATACTCAATATTTCATAATTCAAATTTAAGATGAGGTCCCTACAATAACTTTTTGAATTCAAAAATCCAAATTGCAATTTTATATTTTTCAAAATCTTTATTTGTGATTTTTTCTTTAAACAATTACCTAGAAGCCAAAATTATATATTTTAATCTATACGACATCAACTTTTATAATAAAAATTATAAAGAATGTAAATTTCAACATTCTAAATACTTCTGTAAATGAAAAAGTAAAATAACAAGAAAAAATTGAACAATATAAATGTTTTAAAGTGGAAGTCAGAGGTGAAAAAGTAACCTACTACTAACATAAGGCATATTTTTGAACAAGCCATCAAAATCAATAATATATGTGTCTATACACACACAAAAAGCTACCACAAGTAGAAATCTTCACACAAAAGAATAAATTTTCTCTACTTAAATATTCACAAACTGAAAAAAAATAGCAGGAAAGAGGTTTACCTTTTCCTTTGAGAGGTGATCTCTTTTTTGCACATCAATGGATAAATCTATAACATTATTTATGGGAAGTTGTGGGCAGTTTTTCAAACTTATATCTTGTAGAGATAATGCCTTCACAGAATACTTTTTGGTGCAAATACTCACCATATTTGGCACATCATGAAGGCTTAGTCTTTTGAGATCTAGGAGATTAAGTTCAATATGAACATTATGCCTTTGATTGGAATGACATTTTCCAAACACATATTTCAACTTTTCAGCATTGAAGACTTCAACTTGCTTTAAGTTGGAAAAGATACAACAATCATTCATATGACTGTAAGCATGCCCCTCATCTGTGACTATGTGCTCCAGTTCACCACATTTACTGATTGTTAATTCTTCTAACAATTTCAATGATGAGGCAATCGACAGGGTAAGAAGTGACTTCAACTCAGAAAATCCCTCTACACTCATCTTTCTTAAATTCTTGTATGGACATAATGAAGGTGTAAAAAGTCCACTAGCTTTACCGAGATGTTTCTCCTTTAATGCCTATGTTACATTAAAATATTTGTCAATATGTTATTACATTACAAAATCACAATCATAGTAACCAAAAAAAGTGAGACAAAGTACCTGAGTAAGGTTCAATTGATTGGCCCTGGAAAAAGATAGTTCATTGATGCTAAAGGCACTTGCTTTTGAAGATAAACGACACAGAGGGCCCCATGATTTCTGCACTTGAGAAGACTGTGGGAGATAATATTCTGGATATATGTTGATGAATTTGGGTACGTTTGCAATTTCTATTTCTTGTAGTGAGGGGAGTATGGTTTCCTTTTCCATTTGACGCATACCTCCCTCCTCTAAACATTGCCGAAATATGAATTCTAGCTTATTACAACCACGGATTTTCACACTTTCTAGCTCTTTGCAAGGAAAAATTGGCAATATAAATTCCAACTCATGACATTCTTCAATGTTCAGAGACCTCAATTTCGGGAACATTGAGTGATGGGTCTTTTGATTACAATCATGATGATCGTCCACTTTTTGCTCTGCAGATCTCTTATCATCACTTATTAGGCATTTCATCTTTGAGCATCCGCTTATGTCCAAATTTTCCAGTTGCTTTAGACTTTGAGCTGTGGATAGACAGAAAAGATATGTCATCGAACAACCATTTAACTCTATAGACTTCAAACTACTTAGCTCTAGCTTGCCCTTCAATAGTGTGCCGTCTATTTCAGCACAACCACTTATGCATAGCTTCTCTAGTTGCTTGAGAAAGTCATTAGGAAAATCACCATGACATAATTCCCTCACACACATGTTAGAAAGTCGTAGCTCAACTAAGTTTGAGAAGATGGTTGCATGAGATTGAATTCCACTTGTATTGATGAGGCATTGTATTGCAGGCCAAGATTTCAAAGAAAGCCTAATTAAGCCATTCATGCCTTCATCTTCTTGAGGATCAACTATGTCAGGAATAAGGTTTGTCCATCTTGTATCATTACATTCTGTTAACTCAAGAATCTCTGCTCTTGCTGCCAGGGATTTGATTGTGCTTTCAGACAAGATCCCTTTTAACTTGGTTGAATTGAAATATCTTTTTGTTGAAGCATCCAATTGAAAAGAACGCTGGTAAGAGTAGTTGCCTTCTACATGATATATTCTAAATTCTTGATCAAGATCTATAATTTTAGAAGGCTTTGGATTAATTTTAAGAGTGTCATGATTTGAAATATAATACAATACTTCAAGTTTCGAGCATCTCCCAATCACTTCAAACGGGTTATTCTTTTCGATTGAACAATCTACCAAGCCTAGCAACCTCAGTTTCTCCTGTTGGCTAACTTCATTTGGCAATTCACTAATTGAACAATTTGTCAATTCAAGAGTTTGGAGTTTTTTGAGGTTTTGCAAAATAGATATATCACCCAACTCCCAATTTGTTAGGGACAGTGTTTGGATATTTTCAAGTGAATGAATTGATTTTGGTAGTGACAAGGCCAATGTTCTCCGAAACTTAACCTTAGAACACAAAAGCAAAACTCTAAGTCCCTTCATACCTCCAAAGAATGCCTCAGGAACTCCCAAAGAATGACTTGCATTATTTACCCATACTAAAAGAACCTCAAGATTAATGCCCTCAAAAGAGTTGGAAAAGTCATCTATCATCCAGGATGAATATTTTACATTCTCCTTCAATTTACTTTTAGAATCCATGATTACTTGAATCTTTTCATCTCCTATTTGATGGGCTATATCACGAATCACATCGTGCATCTTTACAAATCCTTCTCTAGTAGTGAGCAATAAAGCAGAACGTACGAGTGTGGTTTTGATTGAAAGCACTTCACTTCTTGCTCTATAGTAGCTGCCAACATTTTCACTCAGCCCTGAACCTATAGCAATTCTGCTTAAAACCTCTACTGGTATTTCATAAGCTCTTGGGAATATAGAACATAGCAGGATGAGATCTTGCGCTCCTCTATCTAGACACTTGAAGCTTATTTTCAGAGAATTGTAAAACTTTTTCACTTCTTCATCAGTGTTCCCATGCCTTAAGGATGAATCTTTTTCTATTACTGCAAAAGCATCCTCCCATTCATTTGGATCCCAATTTCTTAAGGTTCGTGCAACTGCTACAATTACAACTGGTAAGTTTCCACACTCAATCACAACTTTTGATGCTAGCAACTTCAATTTATTAGGACAATCCTTCCCATTTTCAGTGGCATGATGTAGGAAAAGATTCACTGCGTCTTCCTCAGGTAAGAGCCCTAGTTTAATAGTCTTTTGGCAGCTCATTCTTCTACAAATTGTCTCATAACGTGTGGTTAGCAAGACACAACACCGGCCCTGGCTATGGATGCCATGGTGAATCCCCATGTTCTCAAGTTTGAGCTCTTCCCAGACATCATCAAGTATTATGAGTACACTTCCAGCATTAGTGATTCTGATCCATATTTGTTCTGCGTGTGTTAAATCCTTGCCATCCTCCAACTTCAACTCCAATTTTTTTGCAATTTCATCTTGAATCTTCTTTTCGTCAACAGGATTAGGCACTTCAATGAAGACAACTTTATCAAATGCCTTTGAATTTTCAAGTTCCTTACCAATTGCTTTTGTCATTGTGGTTTTCCCTGATCCTCCCATTGCTTGCAATCCAATCCTATGTATATTGTCATTTTTCAGCTCCTCCCTAAGTTGTTCATAAACTAAGTTTCTACTCTTAAAATGCATAAACTCTTGTGAATAGAACTCCATGCCTGGAGGTCCAGCTGCACGTGCAACTTGTGAGAAGTTCTCAGCTTTCTCCATTATTGTTGGAATCTCTTGCATGATGCGCTCTAATTTCTTCGCCAGTGAATATTGCGAAAACCAATCATTACAGAAACCAAACCATTTCTTTGGTCTTGTTTCTTGCTGAATGAAGTTGTTGGCTTTTCGAACCCAATGCTTAACTAAAGGGTCAATTTGAGTTTCATTCCTTCTTTTGGCTTCTTTTATCTTCATGTCCACACTCTCCACTGCAGCTGACAATTCTCCTTTTTTCTCTTCAAATTCAGCTGCATAACTCTTGTAACAACACAAATATGGAAGTTCCTTTGTTACTTTGTCTACCAATATATCAGTACATTTTGTTGCAGCAGCACTACTGGCAGCAATCTCCGCCATCTATCATACATAATGAGATTACAATTACAAAAACAACAAGGTCATATCGCGATACCTCAGGCACAACTATACTATGATCCAATATTTAGCATAAAAAACAAATTATAGTAATCAAAATCTTAGTACTTGTATAGTGCACAAAATTTCGTAACCTCTATGTTTTAGATGAAACAATCCAATATAAATATGACAGGGAAGTTAGTTTGACAATCCATTGCACTCACAAAATGTTATGAGCCTCAAGCCTTAGAAGAAAGTTCGATTTATAAATCTAAAGAGCTCTCTCTTCTAACAAGTTATTGTAGTCTTTTAGAATGTGCTCCATAACATTGCTAGGTTGATACAAAAATCTGAAGTCACTATAAATTAGAAAGAAAAAAGTGGTGAGAATTAAAAATATGTAAATATATGTATTTGTTTCTTTTGTCAGTTTATGTAGTAGGTTTAAATGGAAATATCTAATAACATGAACATTTTTTACCTTAATAAATAAATTTATTATGTTAGCATAATATCAGAACTTATTTCTAGAGACCACAAATCAAAAATTGGAAAACTCAATAACCATAAATCTTATTGGTTTCTCCAAAAGCCACACCCACACCAATAGAATGCCGTTGCAAATAATTTGATTTCCGCATATGACTCTAAATTTTACAGTAAAATACTTCAACCTTTAATCTATTACATTTTGTCTTGCTCACATGATTTTCCATCATCTATTGTGATAACATACACTTAAATTTCAAAAGATACTTTTTAATTAAATTTATATTAAAGTACTTTTGTTTACTAGTTTACATCATGATACTAAATTTTTAATTTTGGCTAAAATATTTTAAAGAATTTAAAAGTTTCCCTTTTCCTTGATTTTTTATTTACTTTTGTAAATAGATATATTTATAATGTTTTTATCATGTTAGAAAAGAAGTTTAAATAATTTAGTCAACGATTAATATCATCTTTAGTTGTAAAAATTTGATCTTGTTTTAGTTTTAATTTGGTCCTTAAAATTTGAAACAAGTGCTTTTGATTTTTAAAATTTAACTTTATTTTGATCTGTTTACAGATTTTTTGTTTATGGAACAGTTTTTTTTTTTTTGCTTCATGAAAGTATGAAATTTTAGAAACTAAAATTAAAATAAGATCAAATTTTAAAAACTAGAGATGATATTTACCCTTTATTTAATGTATACATGAAAAAACTTGATTGAAAATTTGATTAATTTTTGAAAAAAAATATATAACTGACTGAGTATGTTTATAAGTGTTTGTAACTAAAGCTTTGTTAAAAAATTTGTATTTTAAATTTAAATTGTTTATATAATCTCCCAATCTTGCATCATTTATAATTATATGATGAAAAAATATGTGTTTGAAATATTTGTTAGCCATTAATTTGAAAAAAAAACTCGATAAATAAGTTCCAATACATGTGATGAAAAATTAAAATTACAAAAATTTATAATATAATCAAAATTAACTTTACAACATATTAGAAAGCTTGAAAATATATATATTAAAGTTATTTTTTTTGTATAAAAAATTTATTTGAAAAATATAATATAAATATTTAAATAATTTTTATGTTAAGCAGGTGTATTCTTATCAAAACAAAATTTTAAGAGTCAAACTTTAAGAGAACTAACATTTAGATGAACGAAAATGGCATATCAATTATATAAGAAAGATTTGTATAACATATGATTTAATTTCAAAGAATGGTCGCACAATTTTAAAATAAATGAATGGTTTTTATAATTTAAGTCAAATAATTGTATCTCCCGTACTCTCATGATCACAATGACGTGAAGGATGAGAGGGAGGGACGGGATGAACCATAGTTTAGTCACAAAATTAATGATAGAATATTTTGATGACAAGCATTTTAACAAAGAAAGACGTTCCTTTAATGATAGAATATGTGTTGCAAAGTCTTGATATTTTCTGTGTACAAAAATCTACCAAGTCCTTATCACTAGTAAAATTTTTAATGGTGTTAACTCTTTTTAAACGGTTTTAAACAGTAGGGATTAATAAAGCTAACTGTGTAAACTTAAAGGACTTAATAAAAAAATTTAAAAAAATGCAGGGACTTGATTTAAAATTCAAGTAAACTATAAGAACTGGGAAACTAATTTTTCCCATATTATAAATCACGTTTTAACCGTCCAAAAATTACTTTGAGAAACTCAAAGAAACAAGCTCTTTAATTATTCAATTCAAATCTCAATGATTAAAAAAAATAAGCTGGCTTGTTGACAAATTTTTTTAATTGTGATTTTTACTGCTTTTTTTTTTTTGGTCTGACAGCCTTGCTTAAACCATTGATGATAAAAACATAAAACCATACAAGTTATTGATTGGCTAAAATGTACATTTGGTCCTTTAATTTTGTATATAATTTTAATTTAATTCTTTAACTTTAAAAAGTATACTTTTAGTTCTTTAACCCTAAAATTTTTTAAGAAAATGATGACATTAAGATATTAAATGTTAATAAAACATTCTCAAATACTAACATATTAAGTTTAATTTTCAAAAAATCCATGATTGTTACAAAAAAATCATCATTAAAGTCTAATGATTTTAGGGTTAAGGACCAAATGTATACATTTTAAAGTTAAGGGACCAAATTAAAACCTTTTATAAAGTTAAAGAACCAAATGTATACTTTAACCTTATTAATTTATATGTTCCTATAGTGAGATAAATATAAAAAGTATAAAGAGCCGTATTGTTCACAAATAGTAGAAGATGCAGTTAATTGTACTCCTCCGGTCCTTATTATAAGACCCAATTTGACTTTTTATTTGGTCCTAATTATAAGACCCAATCCATTTTCTCTCTTATATTTATGCATTTTTTTCCAAGATAATCCTTCTAATAATGATAGTTTTAGCCAATATACTTAATTAGCAAGGATATTTTAGGAATGACAACACTTATTTATTATAAATAACCAACTTAACTTACTTCCTTAATCTCCTCAAATAAGTCAATTAGGTTTTATAATTAGGATCGAAGGAGTATAATATATATGAATACGCGTAACCCGCTTTAGTTTATAATTTAACAAAGCTATTGCAGAAGTTTCTGAGCATAAATGAAATATACGACCAAAGCTATGCATATATTAACCTGTAAATAGGAATTATTCAAGTATGACTCACATGACCGATCAAGATCTAAGAAATAAAAGCAAGTTAAAACATAAAAAAAGAAGTTGAAGAGAGCATATGTGTAAAAGAGAATTCATGAGTATCATGGAGTTTAAATCCTTACCTCTTAGAGATT
This sequence comes from Neltuma alba, assembly GCF_004799145.2. NCBI lineage: Eukaryota > Viridiplantae > Streptophyta > Magnoliopsida > Fabales > Fabaceae > Neltuma > Neltuma alba. The sequence continues at coordinate 7,592 of NW_021633815.1, forward strand.
TCTATGCTGCAATGCTTCTGACATAAAAGTCTCTTCTTCTTCTTTCTTTGTTTTTTTTTTTGGTGGTTTGAGAAAAGGAAATACAAGAGAAGATTTCAACACAACTTTTTTTTTTTCTCTAAGTAAGAACTAGCTAAACAACAATAATAACAATAGACAAAGATAAGAATAAGAAAATAACTCAAATGCCAGAAAATAAAGCTTGGAGAAAAAACAGGTTCTTTCAATCGACAAGCTTTGAAACAAAACCCAAAGCCTTTAGATTTCTTTTTCTTGCTTTGTTTTCTCTAAATGAGAAGGAGAAAAGCAACTCAAAACAGAAAAGCAAGAGCTTCAAAAGATTTTTATGATTAGAAAGAGAAATGAGAGCGATAACAGAGGAAGAGCACAGAAATTACAGAAAGAAGAAGCAAGAAGTACAATAAGAGAAAGAATAGCCAGTGGGTCCCATAAATTTTTATATTTACTAATCTTTCACCATCAATTAATTTCTCTCTCTTTCCCTTCCAGCAATGCCCCTCTTTCTCTTCCGTTAAAAGCACAGTTCCCTTTCTTTTAGTTTGAAAGCTCTACGGTTAAAAAGTAAGTGGATCTGCTTAGTTTATCATAATTTTAAAAATTTTATTCCTATCAATTTTATTATTAGAAAACCCATGCATTACAATTTTACTAGAGAAATAGATATAATGAATATAAGTATAGACTTAAATTTTGTCCTCTAAAATATATCTAACATCATAAAATATATTTTTCAGTACATTTAATATATTAAAATATTTTTTTACAATTTTACACTTAGCATAATATAGAAGTTGTTATGAAAAATTAGCGCAATCCAAAGCAATAGAGAATTTGAATTTAACGCAATTTAAAATATTTTTTAGCACTTTAAAATATTTTTTAATGTAATTTAAAATACTTGATATACTAGAAAATAATTTAGAATGCTGGATACATTTAATAAATATTTTAAGATGCTAAATATACTTTAAATCATATGATAATATAAAGGTTAAAACATACTTTTAGTCTTTTAATTTTATATAAGGTTTTAATTTAGTTTTTTGACTTTAAAAAAATATACTTTTAGTCCATTTATCCTAAAATTATTAACAAATAATAATAATAATAATGAGAACTTGAATGTTAATAAAATATTATTAAAAACTAACATATTAAGTTTAATTTTCAAAATAATTATAATTGTTATAGAAAATCATCATTTAAGACTAGCAATTTTAAAGTTAAAGGACTAAAAATATACTTTTTAAAATTAAGACTAAAAATTTATATAAAAATAAAAGACTAAATATATACTTTAACCTAATATAAAAGTTAGTATATAAAATTATTGATCCACGCAAATTTAAAATTTTGATAGATATAATTAAAATAATAAACATGGAATTGGGATGAATTTAGTTACAGTATATATCATACATATATTATTTATTTCAATTGATATAGCTAATAAAGGTAAACAAATTTCATACACTTAATACTACCTCTTATCCTTAATACAAGAACTAGTTGAATAATTTGAGTAGATTAATAAAATTTGTCGAATTAATTATTTGTAATAAATAGGTATTGTCTTTTCTAAAATACCCTTACTAATTAAGTATATTAGCTTTAACATTTGATAAAGCAACTATTATAAGGACTATCTTAAAAAAATAGATAAATATAAGAGATAAAATAAATTAAGATCTTATATTTGAAAGCAAATTGAAAGTCAAACTAGCTTAGAAGTAATAACATATCAAGAACACCCCAAGTCTTTAGTGTCCCAAAACCAACTGTAGATATGATGTAAAAACTGTAGAGCTTTGTTTAAAAAAAAAAAAATCTGTAGAGCTGCTAAGTTGAACGAAAGGGTGCCATGCTTCGATGGAAGATAAAGCAGGGCATAATTGGAAGTGACAATAGGGGGCAAGGGAGAGAAATTAATTGATGGAAAGAATCAAAGAATAATTGTTAAAAAAAATTGGTGGGACCGAAAGAGGTTATTTCTTTGATTGCGGTGTCATGTAAGACTGAGTATCTGTGAGTTGGTTGCATTTAATTAGACAAACCATAGATGAAGTGGCGTATCAAGTTCATCACGCAAGAATTTCTCTGCATTTAATCGGATAGACCGTTGACGAAGTGTTGTGCCGGGTTCACGCAAAAATTTCTTCAATCGTGTCATCAAGATTTCTGCGAATAAAACCAAATCCATACGGAAAATTTGAGCCGTCTTTGGAAACATGGGCAAATGAACTCATGATTACACATGGGCCTACGGTGTTTTGTTCCCATTCAATAATTGATCCCTTTTGTAGCCACTCACCTGATATTTTTTTTCAAAATACCCTAATTATTTTTTTAATTTACTTATTTCTTTTCCTACTTGATTATTATTCAGTAAATATCAATAGGATTAATTTAGAAAAAAAATTGACAATCACATGAAATAGATCTTACGTATATGACTAATATTAACTCTCAAATTAGTTACCACATTAAAGATCGGAAGAGTATTTCATTTATTTCTTTTTTCTCTCCTTAGATAATGCCAGATTAATTTTATTTTTTTTATTATTTTATTATTTTAGAGGTGAATTCATAACAGTTATGCTTTGCCCTGTATTTGTTATGAGGAAATGGGAAGAAGGAGACAGGAGGAAAATTTTTCATGAGTTTAATTTTAAAAATTAAAAAATGGGGTTATAAAATTTTGATTAATAAATATAAAACAAAAGAGTAATAAAACTTAATTAAAATTTTTTAATCCTATTTCATTAATTTTTTTAAATCAAACTCATCAAAATTTTCCTTCTCCTTCCCTCTTTTCCAGGAAATACCTTAAAGAAAAAGGGGTTGTTTGTTCAATCATTTTATTTTATATATATATATATATATATATATATATATATATAAAGAGTCATTCGGTATAAAATAAATTGTGATATTAAGGTCTACTCACAAGTCACGCTTTCAATCATTTAACTTTTTTTATGAGGTTTTTAGGCCTACACAATTGCAATGATAATAAAAATACGATTCTTAAATTGATAATGAAATGAAAATATGATTCTTAAATTGATAATGCCACTTTTTCTTTTTTGTGAACTTCCCTTTGCAACCCTTTTTTAATTTTGTATAGTTATTTGTCATACAGCCCAGAAGTCTACCATGCCGATCTGCCCAAACTTTCTTTTTAATTGTTAAGAAAACTTAGACCAATTTTCCTACAACTATAATATCAAGTTCTCCACCGCTCTGTCATGTGTTCTTTTTTTTTTTCCCTAACTTTTTTCATATAATAATTTAATATTAATTTTACATGGAAAAAAAAATCACATGTGATTAGAAAATTTGACATGATAATCATAAGCAACTTTATCTAATTAATCTCCTCTTATAATTACTATTTATCTTCATAAGAATATACGTATAATAATATAGCCAACCAAACTTAAAAGTTATATATACCACCGATACTACTTTCCTTTACTTGTTACAATTCATAACAAGTTAAAGACAACTAGCATGTCTCCCCAAAAACTAGATTCCTGTGCCAAGCTTGAATAATTTACTTCTCTTGACAGAATAATAGCTTCCCCAATATTAAAGTCAACGTGCAGCAATTAACATGCATTTTAGTCACCAACAAATTGTTTGTTGAGATAATAGACGGTTTCACTTCTGTAAAGAGGAGAATGTAAGTTCAAATTCTGAAAAGCATATTTATTGACAAAACTTTAATACTGTGACCTCGACAAAGATTAGTTTCAAATTTAAAATGATTTGAAAATATTTTGAGTTAAAAAAGAACAAACCAATGGTTTGAAGAAGTAAATCTCTTTTTACTTTTCTTTGTTTTTTTTTCCTTTTTTTTTTTTGGGAAGATTTTTTTTTCCTTTTTGGTTTAAACTAGAAGATGCTTACCCGCGTGTTGCACGGGGAGGTTCTCCAACTAAGATGGAAGTTTTTAACCATGTCCAAAATATATTCATAAAAATTATGTAGTTTACTTTCAACAATTACAAAAACTAATTATAAAACTTTTATTTTCTGAAGATAAAAAGCACTTCCTAAATATAATTTAAATGAAACATAAATATAATGTTCACTCTGAAAAAAAAAACCTTCAAAAGTGTAAAGAAAACAACAAAAATAAGTAATTTTTAAATAAAAAAATTTGAATGACATGAACTATTTCACACTAAGTCAATGGGAAAAAACTTGTCATTCAACTATCTCATATTTATTGTTTTCAACTTCTATTAAAATAAATTGAAACCATCTGCATAATATAATAATCCAATATTATCAACCCAAAACACTCACATGATGACCGCCGTAATATTGAACTTGAAGGAGCTGGTCCCCAAAAAAAAAAAAAAAAAAAAACAGAGAGAACTTGAAGGAAGGGATATGATTGACAGGAACTTGCTTTTTTCCATTTTCGGATAACAGTGTCCCTTTCCTCCCTAATACAGTGCATCCCTGCATTGAAGGATTGGAGGATTACCGAAAAATCTAAAAAATTAGCTCTTATAACTGGTAAGAACCCAAAATTTTTTTTTTAAAGCAATATCTTTAGCATCATCTATATAATCACTAAATAAAAAGATAAAGTGAGCGGGGAATTTTAAAATAAAATTATGCGATAGCATCACCAATATATTGATACAAAATATTCTTCGGAGAAAAATACAGAAATTTATGTAACCACTCTGCCCTAACATTTCAATCTCTACAGTTGAAAATCACAACATTTGCAACATGTATTTTATTTAATAATTAAAAAAAAGATTATTATCCTTGATAGTAATTTAATATGTTCAAGGTTCGTGTTTGTGCTTCTATTCTTGTTCTCCATCCATCATTTTTCCCTCAGAAAGGAAGAGTTATGATGAAAGGTCGAATGGATCAATTAAAAAAAGACAAATAGGTTTATGAGGAAGTTAAGAATACAGAAAAAAAAATGATGGTTTTGCGCATGTAAAGCCAATTTCTTTAAAGTGTAATATTTAGAAATAAACCATCACTAAAACATCCCAACTCACATGGATTTTAAGAGAGCTGATGATGTTTGTAATCTAAAGAGTCTGTTACAGGCCAACTCTTTGAATGGATATGGCTTCGCTTTCCTGTTCTGGATAACATAAACTACTTATTGGTTACAAAGAGCTGCGAGATTACCAATGCCTACTTATTGGGTGCAAACATTCCACCCAATGCATGGGAAATTTTGATAAAATGTATTTGAAGAGTCAGAGTGTTTAATAGCTGTAGTGTAAACTTCTAAAATCCCATGGAGTCAAACCAAGTTAAATTCATAGCTGGACAAAGGCCCGTTTTGTATTGAATTCTTAACTGTCACGTACAGGATGAATTACTTTTCTATATTATTGAGTCAAACATGTGTTAACTATAATGTTCCCTCAATTATAAAACTGGGAAGGATAAAATGTTTGACACATTGCTGAATGGAAAGCAATGAATGATTAATGGAAGACATCCACCTTCAACGAAAAAGATTCTGAATTGCTCCAGTACAGACAGTCTTTTAAATAAGCTTACATGTAACATTAAATTGAAACATTATGGTAAATGACATCATTTATTGTGACTCCTTCCTAGAGGTTGCAGCTTGTTGAGAGAATCTATACCAGCAAACTTTATAAATGTCTGCACTTCACCATCTTCACTGTTTCGTCTACATATTCAAAGGAAGGTTATGGTAACTAATGAAAGATATGCAAAGGATCACTTCATTTGTTTTGGTTCCTTCCTTCCTAAAGGTTGCAGCTTGTTGAGAGGATCTATACCAGCAAAATTTATAAAGTGTAGAATATTATTGAAAATAATGGCCATATATCATTCAAAGGAAACAAATGTACAAGGAAAAAGAGGTTCGAGACAAATGAAGTCATTCTTTCCGTTTCTGACCGCTTGAATTAATAAAAACTTAGGCAAAAATTCTTCAAGAGCATCTATCTCACACTCGCAGTATATAAAAACCCATATTACAATTACAACCTATAAGGAAGACATCAATAATCAATCCATGATTCACCGGTTGAATGGAATTGCTGCCTCCACCTTAAATTACGCGATAAAGTAAAGATAAATTATACTATAGAACCACATCAATGATCAAAAAATAAATGAAAAAAATAAAGGCAGAATTGCAAGACGTCATGAATGAAGAACAAACAACTATTTAGTTGCTCTAATACCTGTAATCTCTTCACACAAACCAGCGAGGATTTTAAGAACATAAGAACTTAACAGCAAGAATCGCAAGTGCTCGCAGGCAGAAAGAATTTGAAGAGAACACAAAGAAACAAAAAACTAAAGCATGGAGCGATAAGAAAGAAGTTCAGAAAACAGAGGTCACCAAAAGCTCGAAGTTGGAAAACCAAAGTCAAGAGCAATATGAAATTCTATGCTCAGAAAACAGGGGTCATCATATTAAAAGTTCGTACTCATCTGAAAAACAGTTGATGAAGGTAAAATGGATAGAGAGAACGATTCAGCCTGCTATTGCTGCATCCTTAAAATCCTAAACTATCTTCTTATTCTTTATCTTTCTGGCCTGCTAAATTTAGACTGCCTTGCCTTCCTGAGATTCTGATAAAAAATACCAAAATCGAAGAAAAAGAATGCCCACAAAATAAACAGGAGTCTTCACCTCATCATCTTCAATCTTCAATTTAGGAATTTCCACCCCTTTTGTTATTGTCAAAAAAAATAAAAATAAAAGAGGAAGTAAAAATATCACATTAACTGACATTTGGTTTCAAATATGCTCAAATCGCCAATGCTTTCGCGGCCTATCCACTTCTGAATCTCAGGCTCGATTGACCCTGCATTTCAGGAAATGGAGTGAGCGGAGGTTCGGCGCATGAGAAAAGACCAGAGCCCAAGGCGTACTTTGGCATTTCTATGGGACTCGACTAAATCCTTGAGGTCTGTGAGGTGCTTAGAAAGAGAAGAAAGATATGGGTTGCCAGAGAGGATAGCATCGGACTCAGTGGGAAGCTCCAAGAGAGCTTTAATGGTGGCGGAACTGGAATCGTCAGAATATTGACTGGGGTTAGCTTGTATGATATGAGAAGCTTATTTTAGAATAAAGTGAAAAAAATCATCATCACATGTTCGAACCGCAGATCCAAAATGAAAATAAAAGGAAAGCAAGAAAGGGAGAGAGCAGAAAGGAAGAACATATATACCCAGGTGAGTAATGAACAGAAATGCGTAAAATGGGGGATTGGTTTACCTTGTCATCCTCGTCGTTGCTTCTTCGCCATCATCCACCGCCATGGTTGCCCCATCCCCACACTATGCATTAATTTGGGACACCAATTTATATCACCTTCTGATGATGCTTGTGAAGGGAGATTTTGAATCTTGAATCCAAAAAGAGGATGACGAAGACAAGAGGAGATTATGACATTCTTGGAGAAAAAGAAAAGAAGCAAGCAGCGTGACAGGTGCCGGGAAAGTTTGCATACGTCAGCCTTTTTTGTTCTCTTATTTCGAATTTTCGATCTATGGAAAAAGCAGATTTAAAGTCTGAAAGGTGATAGCGGTCACGTCTGTACAGGCTAAGATATCCCACTTGTGATGAATAGCCAACATCAACCAAATAAAATTTGCCTAGAAAATCACCAACCAAATAATGCAATTAAAGCTTAATTTTAAAATAATTGATTTGAAATTTACAAAAATATACCTTCAGGTGGATGAGGAAAATTCATGGATGGAGTTGAAATAGCAGATTGAAAGACACGAGCATCATGTGCACTATCTTCTTAGCCTGCCAACATGAACATGAAGCACATATCCCAATCACATACGGCCATGACATTTTGACTTGGAAATCCCTTCCTTCCAATATATTTGTCTTGCCTAGCTTGACTAACTTGACATTTTATATGGGTGCCATCAATTGTGCCGATTGCATCCTTAAAAAATGAAAAGTATCGTGGATCATTTGCTATTTTTGGGTGGCAATAGGAGAATGCAGGATCAATAGGCTTGATATTTTCTCGAGATAAATTGAGGCAAGCATCCAACACTCTATGAAAATGTCGACTGACAGTTTCTTCTGAACGCTGAAACCTTTCTTGAATCATCCTATTACACTGACCATTCACAATTGTATTCAAGAACATGGCAACAAATTCATGGACACCTATGTACTTAGAATTTTGCAATCCATGTTCAACCAATTTAGAACATAACCGATGGAATATCTCTGTTTCCATTCGAAACATTTCCTTAGACCGTCCTTTATGCCCGTGCAAAAGTTCTTGAACCCATAAATAACCTGTTTGTTCGCTAGTTCTGTATGGTTGTTTGCATAGAAAAGGTGTCACATACTGACCCATTAACCCACTTAATTGTGATAATTGTGTTGTGTGTTCATGTAAGGCGGGAAGTAATTGAGACCGTTCGTCATCCCAACCCTCGTCCCAACCCTCGCCCCAACCCTCGCCCCACCCATCCGTTGAATCAGACATGGATTATGTTACCTGTGAGTAGTTAAATACTAAATGTGAGTACTATTTTCACAAAAAAAGAAGAGAAAAGATAAGTGATAAATAGCCATTAAATTGTAACATAATAATTATACATAATCATGAAACACAACATTAAACGTAGTCATGAAACACACAACATTAAACAAAGTCATGATACACACATAATCATTAAACACATTGTCATGACACACAATAACCAAATACATTAAGATAGATAAACAGAAATCACAATAAGTCACTAGGCACAACTCAAGGATTCTTGGGTGCAGCATATGGTGGCGGGTTTACAGCATTGTGCTTCAACCAAGCTACTAATACCTCCCGATTTTCTCTCAAACCAGCATATATGTCCCTGAATGTCTTGTTTGCCAGCAGATTACAACAAATGACACATAGATGAGTGTCACTGACAATTTCAGGCATACTCAGCAGATCAGTGGTAAGCTCAGTAGTGTTATCACTGTTGGAGATTTTGTTTATTGCCTCTGCCGTACTAATTGAAGCCTTCTCAATCGAACTCACTGAATCTGCTATTCTTCTTGTCGCTGGCATTTTTTGTTTCTTATACTTGTCCAACCCTTCATCTCTCTTCCTCTTCCCTTGACTCCCTGAAGCACTAGGTACAATGGGTGCAGTGTTCGATGTGTTTGCAGTTAAATTGATGCCATCCAAATAGTCCGAAATTCCTGCACGGCGTCCAGTGTCGTCTTCACTATCCCCTGAACCTTCTTGCCTATCCCCTGAACCTTCTTGCCAATCCATTGTTAGTTGGTAGTCATTTGGCTGATCACCCCTCTGTGGCTCAGGCCCGGTCCAAGATGGTGCCCACATATCATCTCCTGATGCCATAGTATCCTTGAATATAGTTTCCAATTCAGTGCGAAACCTTAACCCATAGTGCCTAAACTTTTCATATGCTGGATTTTCCTGCAAAGTTAAAAGTAAACCAAAGTTAAATATATTCCAAAAGTATAATACTGCTTCTAAATTAACACAAGCTAGTTCATACCCGTAATTTCCTCTCCCACCACTCATCAGATGCCACCACTGTGTTCCTTTCAGTGTCCCATCCTATACCGATCTCCTTAGCAATTAGTTTATCAAATGTCTTCCACTCTTTTCTCAAATTATCTAACCTATTTTTCAACTGCTTTTTTTCATATCCTCTCCCTGTCTTTTCATTGAAAGTTTTGTGAATGTTGTCCCAACCTTGTTTTGTAAATGAAGATCCTTGACGCAGTTTGCTATAAATCTGGTCAACACATATTTTGAGAAAAACACCTGTGGTGCTCACATCCCAATGTGCTTTGCCTTTATCGTTACTCATAGTTCTTGTTGAAATTACATATATATCAAACCCACAATTAGTCAAGAATCAAACAATATAATGAAGCAGTATAAACCCACAATATTATGTAAATCAATTTATCACCAAAAGTGCCTTAATTCAAGCAAACTTGGGGTATGCTAACCTTAATACTAGAATTTTCAGCTTAACCAAGACCATAACAAATTCAACTCAACATGGGCGATGACACTATGGCATCAGGACTGAGGAAGGATAACAGAAAAAACTTGACACTATAGCATAAAAAATTTAAAATTGCTCATGACTGAGGACGGATAACAGAAGACACAGAATCACAAAACACAGTAGATTTGCCAAACTCTCAATATAATCAAGCAGTATAATCAATCGTGTGAATGATTTCTTTTTCCAATATTCAGATTGTTCATACATGCTAAATATATCCACATATCCAAATATAACCGTGTGAATCAAAAGCTTCAACCAAGCCGGAATACATCCACATATCCTAGCTAAATATATCCACATATCCTTGATTGCCATCTCTGTATTTTTCCCCTCCCCCCAAAGTTCAGAAAAATCGCACACTAATTTTAATTCCTTCACTTTGTTCCCTAATTATTGTTTGAGAATTTCCATATGCAATCGAGAGGAGAAGCAGTAGATCGAAATGAGTTCCAGATATATCAATGAGTGAAAGCAAGTGTCTGAATTGCACGTAAAGATTGGAGATCAGAAATGGAGACTGGTTCACTTCGACAAGGGCACACCAGCACTTGCCAAACCATCATATGCTTCGATCAAAATAGAACGTCCGCAGGAGAAGGGGAAAAAAACACAGAAGATGATTCTTTGCACACACAACAGCAGCTACAACCAGAGGAGAAAGGGGGGGAAAAAATAACCTGCCTCCTTCAGCCACGGTCAGCACCGAGAAGGAGAACGGAGGATCTCTGAAGTCGAACAGGAAAAAGAAAAGAAAGGCAACCACGGTACCTTGATCGGCGGAGGAAGACAGCCGCGATTCTTTACACACACACGCCGGTGATGGTAAGGAAGATGACACAGATCTGTCGCTACAGTGATGGAGGGAGAACAGCCGCCGAGATCCACAGATGGAGACGCCGGAGAGAGTGATGGACGGAGACGCTAGAGAGAGCGACGGACGGAGACCCATAGATGGAGACAGCGAGAGAGTGCCGAGAGTGACGGATGGAAGGCCGAATGCAGAGCAAGATGAGCCTCCTTGTTGCTCGGTCGAGTGTTCTGAGGGGTCGAGTGTTCTGAGGCTTCGGGGTTGCGTGAAAATGATAGGTGAGAGAAAATACCCATTAAACGGTAAATTGCATTTTGAAACAGTGGAAAAGCTGGAGCAGGGAGCATCTGAAAATAAGTAGCTTTTGCTTATAAGTCAGTTCCAAAAGCAACACATTCAAACAATCATTTTTGCTCAAATAAGCCACCAACCTCGGTTACAGCCTTTCCCAGGTGCTTTTAGCTTTTGTAATGACAATCCAAACATAGCCTTAAATTTGGCCCCAAAAAAAAAAAACAAAAGAAAAGGAAAGAGTAGACTTAACAACCAATAGACAAATTTGGGCCTGTTTGGTTCGGCGTTTCCAGGTAAGAAAAGTAATTTATTGAGCCAAAATGTGCGAGGGAGCAATGAATGAAATTGAGTGTTTACGAGGGCGTTGAAACAATTTAACTTTTAGGTGAAAGGTGACCATAAATTATAAGTAAAAATTTAGAGCTTATCACTTTTAAAAAATAGGGAAAAGAGATGAAAAAGAAGTTAGATCCCACTTCTTTAAAAGAATTTATCTTAAATCACATTATACTATCTTACTTATATTCAAACTCACACTTATATTCTTCCTAATACAAAATATAACTAATTTATAAATATTAAAAAAACTGATTTAATTAATTATATCTAATAAATGGATGTTATTTTTTATAAAATACTCTCATAAATCATGTGCATTGAAAGTTACCTTTTAATAAAAACTCATTAACATGTGTAATCACTATAGCATAAGGATTACTTAGAGGAAAAGTGGATACATATTAGAGATAAAGTGGATTAAGATCTTATATTTATGATCAAATTGACGTTCCAACTAACTTTTACATTAAGAACTAGAGATAATATTATTTAATAAAATTCATTTTACTTCTTTATTATTTTTCATTTTATATTTACATAAGTCATGCATAGTATATCATCCAGTTAATTATATAATAAATATTCATTAAATATATTTCTTCTTATTATAATAATTTAAAATTATTATATTTTGTAAATTCATATTTTTAATCATTTTTTTATTATTTAATAAAAATCATACTCATCTTGGTTAATCTACAAACTAAATTTATTTATTCAATTATAATCCAAACAACTTTTTTATTTTACATACTAATTTTTATAAAAGCGAAAATCTAAACATAAATCACATTACCGAATCTAATTTTTTTTCAACTATTAATCAAACGGACGAAATAGGAAGCACATAGAATATTTATTTATAAAATAAATAATAAATAAGTAATTTAAAACTTGAACTTGAAATGTGGGCATTGGAAGGGAGGAGCTCGAGGAACGAAAAATTCAAGGAGAGACTTGGGAGAGCCCCAGACCTAGGTTTTGACTTTATTATGGGAAAGTTGGCACAAAATCATATAAGTAATTAATAGGCTATTGAGCCGAAATTGTGAACAGTGTTTTGAGACTGAAGCCGTCAACAAGCCATGTGAAAGTATCAGCTTGAGTGTAATGACTACTATTAGTTATTAATAGACAGACAAATGAAAGGAAAAAGCCTATTGCATATCAAATAAAAAAAAAATTTGTTGAAAAAGTTCGATCCCAAGAGTGATGAAATAATAAACAAATGGATTTCCACATGATCAAATTCTTACCGTAAAGCAGTTCTATTCTTGCTAGTTGCGATCTTTATACCGCCATAGCGAATATAAATAATGGTATTTTAATAATAAACATTCCGATGTTTATCTTTTCAATATTTGTATTTAATATTTTTAGAAACAAAACTAAATAAAATAGTAAATAAAAAAATTGAAGATGAATACCCAAAAAAATATCATTTCTTAAATTCACAATTGCCCCACTTAGCATTCATACTACTAGATCACGAGGTCAATGGCAGAAAATTTGTCAATTTTGTGCTCCAATTCGTAAACAGGAATTACTTTTATTGGGGCATTCTTGCTTGGGTTATTATCCTATTCTACCTCATACCTCACCTTGTCATTTGAATCCCTCTATGAACTCACTAACTATAAGTGAAATAATCCTTAGGGAAATATATCTGAACTTCATGAATGAAAAATAATCTCTAGCTTTTGCATAGCACTTTCAAAACTTGAGCTTATACAAAACTATTAAGCTTGTAAAACTTCTTTATAAATCAATATATTGAACATTTTTACCTTAGTGACCAATGAGATACCACATTTGCCATTCCATCTGGCATCTAAAAAAAAGTATTCGAGAAAAAAAATTGCACAGATATTATATAATACGGTGGACATAATTTTTATTTAAAAAAATTAAGTTAAAATAATGTGTATAAAGTAATTTAAGCCTTTAAATTAGATAGACAAGAAGTGTGGTTTTCTTCGGATTGAATAGACAAGAAGACCACTTAACATTCATATTTTGTAGCTGCTGCTTTGCTTTTATATTTTCTCTCACCATGTGAGACACTTCTTTCTTCGCTGCTTCAAACTTCCTTATCAGTCACATTGTCTCAAAAACACTCTTCTTCTTTCTATTCTTCGAGAGATAACATTTTCATCTCACACTCTTGAATTTCTTTTGAAGACGGTTATGATCCCAAGCACGATAAAATAAAATATAAATGCATTCCCACATGATCAAATTCTTATCATGAAACAGTTCCATTCAAAGGGCCCTGAATTGTTTTGCTCATTTAGGAGGTGTTTCGATAGAATAAAATCATGATTTTAAAAGTAATTTTACGATATTCAAAATAAATATCTGAAGGAGTTGATCTCGATTTACAAAAAAAATACTTTTAAAAAGTACTTTTACAACTTAAGAGTGTGTTTGGGATCACATTTTGAGATCCCAAACTGACTTCTCACCAGCAAAAGTAACTTTTGGACAAAATTTTTTGTTTGGAATCCCGATGAAAAAAAAAAGGAGCTCTATGAAAATAATTAACTTTTCCTTGAAGTCATTTTTTGTTGCTTGTCTGATGTATTACGGTGAAGTGAGAATTATACCCTCTTTTTTGTCTCAAAAGAAGTGCCATTTATATAGAAAATGACCATGTTATCCGCATTTATTTGTTGTTATTTTTATTTGTTAATGTAGAAATAATAATTAAGATAAAAAATATTTTACAACTTCTTCAATAATACATCAAATCCTTCTATTTTTATAATTTTGATTTTAATATTTTCTTAAAATTATCACATTATACATATATAATGTATATAATAAAATTTATGTCATGTTCAGTCATTTTATATCTAAACTTACTTTTTCATTAATCATCCAAAAAAGTTTCAGCTCTCAAACTAACTTTTTTACAAAACCTAATCCAAACATAAATCACATTACATTATCTGACTTTTACTCAATCTGACTTCTGTAAAAATCAGACTGAAAAAAGTTACTTTTATCACCACTAATCTAAACACACTCTAAATACCCCTTTAGTCAAGGTTCAGGTGGTTTAAAGTACAAATTGTGAAAGCTGAGTCACGAATATTGGTTTCCTTTACTCATTTTTTTATTATTTTATTACAAAGTTAAATGCAACTAGTAAGTCTCTCAATAACTAAATTTCTCTGCCAAGCTTGAATATGGTTTATTCCTCTTGGTGGCAGAAGTAAACTTCACAGAATAACTTCCTCAAGATGAAAACCATTGATCAACAACAAGGACTCTAATCATCTTGCCAGAATCGTGGAGCTGCAAAGGAAGCATTCGAGTTTTCTGGATGCGAAATAGTTCAGATTTCATAGCTAAAATTGACAGAGACAGAGCAGAATCCACTGGTGGCAGAATCTCGAAAAGCCGATGTTTTGATAAAGTTCAATATTTTACTCTCTCTGTGTGAAAGAAAACTAAGAATTCTATGATACCACAAATCCCATGAAAACTACAAGCACAACTAAATCCTCTGGGCTGAAGATTATGATAGATTGAAATTAAAAAGCCAATACCTCTTGGCACATACATCCCACTGGGGATAGACATTCTTTTTTTTCCGGTAATAAACCATCCGGTATCCGACCCCGATTACCCGGGATCGACTAATCCGGATTCGAGCCGGGTGACAAGTAAAGCTCTCCCCAGTACCCTTTTTAACAAGTGAAGTTTCGAACCCCCGCCCTCAAAGAGCAGAGACCCGCCTCGACTTGTGACCTAGCCAGTCACCCGCCTCGACATTCTATTTTGAATGCTCATTGCGATTTTAATTATTTGATCTCCCTTTTGCTTCTGGTGAAAGATTTTTGTCAATATAAATAATGAAAATATTAATATCTATACTTTCTTTCTTCATTCAAAGTCATCTCTTTCGCATACTTTTCATTGTTGCGATTATGGTGAAGAGAATGATGAAACAGAACAAGTGAGTAAAAATCGAGTATTTCTGTTTCTTATAATGCTCCTGTCCTTAATATAAGATCTAATTAAAAAGTTAATTTTGGTTTTAAATACAAGACCTATTTTTTATATTTATCAATTCTTTCCTAAAGTACCCTATTAAATAATTAAATACCACAAAAATACTTATTACATATTAACAATACACCTATATATTTTATAAGGTGAATGAGTACTTATTATTTATTAATTCTACACATACATCAATTTTATCGTCTTATATTTTTAATAAAATAATTTTTTTGAAATATCAATTTTTTAAAGAAATTTTAACTGACGGTATTTTGAAAAACATATGCTATATTTATAATTATTACCTAAGTTAACTAACTTCCATAATTTAATCAAAGTAGTTAAATATGTCATATATTAAGGACCGGGGGAGTACTATGTTTTTGAAAACATACCATTTACTGAAAAATCGAGCAAAACAATCAAGGGAAAATTCCAGAAAAGGTCCCTCGAATATATGAAATCCCAGATTGGGTCCTGGAATTTCTAAAATGACAGAAAGGGTCAGTGACCCAATTTGTCATTTGTGAAATTAAGACCAATTGACAATTTTTCCCCTGACTAAGTGAGTAGTTATTCTCTATACAAATCTAGGTAACGCTTACAATGTTCTAGTGATTACAAGATTAGTTGTAGTTAATAATTACAAGATTAGTTGTAGTTAATAATAAGGTGCCTGACTATAAAAAAGTGAGTAGTTATTCTCTACACGAATCTAGGTAATACTTACATTGTTCTAGTGATTACAAAACTAGTTGTAGTTAATAACAAGACACCTGAATATGAAAAAACGAGTAGTTATTCGCTATATGAATCTAGGTAATGCTTAAACCCTTGTAGTGATTTCTTAAATCATTGTAGTGAATGAATACAAATGAGGCAAAATTGTTAATTCCTCTTGATTTGCCAAATGACAGATTGGGTCACTGACCCTTTCTGTCATTTTGGAAATTCTAGGACCCAATCTGGGATTTCATATATTCAAGGGACCTTTTCTGGAATTTTCCCAATAATCAAAGGTTCGAAGGATAATGAAGAATTAACGTGAGAAGTCATCAGGCACAGCATATAGTCTGAGTGAAGCGGTTGTGAGCAAAAGAGATTCAGTGCTCTTTTGTATTAGCAGTAAATACTTACGATTTTATATTATCATGAATTTTATAAGTGACCCGCTTATTTCTGTTTAGATATTTTTTTTAAAAGTAATTTTGAGAATTGTGATTATGTTTAATTTTCATTTATTAAAATTACTTATAGATGTATAATTATCAAAAAGACATAAATTTAATAAATATTATTAAATATAATCACTTAGGGAGAGATTTTCGGAAGAGTATAGGATGATATATTGGAAAAAATTAAGGTGATAAAAATTGATTGAGATTCTTCAAACGCATAAGCTACTCCTTAGTATTGATTCTAAAAGTACGGTGGAAGAGTGAAATCACGATTTATCAGGATTTCAGAAAAATTAGCCAAACAGGATAAACATGTTTTATAATCACTTATTTAGATTCAAATGGACTTATTTGAATTCTTACCGTTTAATCAAATAGGCACTTAGTATGAAGGGGAAGCAACACAAGATATTTATGAAAAGAAATGCTTGAAAAAAAAATTGAAAAGGTTTCTATAATGAAGATCAAGAAACTCGTCTAGGAAGATTCTTAAATTAGTTCTTAAAGTAGAAATAATGCCTTTTTTTTTTGGTAATAGAGAAATAATGCTTTCAATAGGGAATAAAAAAGCCACTCATGAGTTTAAACTATGTATCCATGAGACAAGGCTCACTGGAGCCAATATCATGTACAATGTTAAAGAGTAACGTAATTATTCCAATAAGTATTAGTGTATTCTTTCCAAAAATGTTTATAATGTTCTCCTTAATCTTATTGGATTGGACCCATGATTCTAATCTTGTTCTTCTCCCACGAACTCTGTTATTTCTCGTAATTCCAATTGTAACTCTGGTCTAAATTGTAGAGGACTATTGTATGTTTTCAGACATGGATTATTATATCAGTTTTTGAATATTGCTCCCTCATTAAATGTTCTCATAATTTATGGACTTAGAATTAATAGGACAGACACAAATAGGCAGAAGTTACAAGTAGGATCAAACGCACCCGGCTTCTCCCCTTTATCCCTTCCCATCCGCTGCCCTTCTTTGCCTCAAAATACACTGTTTTGGTGTAGAAATGGTGGGGTGGCACTTTTTTTTTTTTTATTAAAATAAGTATCTAGCACTTTGAAGTATTTTCTAGTACCATTTATTATGTTGAAATAATTTTTCAGTACTTTCTAATTTTTGGTCCAATCAGAATCCTAAAATATTTTTTTGGTAACACTCAGATACTTCCAGCAAATTGAAGTGTTTTCTATTGCCACCCAGTATACTAAAATAATTTTTGGTCTAGTCAGAGCCCTAAAATATTTTTTTGTAACACCCAATATCTAGCTTCTAACACATTAAAATATTTTCTCAGTAGCACCAAGTATTCAGAACTAATTTTTAGTGCATTCAATACCTCAAATATTCCAACAAAAATTATTTCAAGAAATTAAGTGCACTTAAAAAATATTTTAGCATACTGGATGACTGGATGTACTAAAAATTAATTTAAAACATTGGGTGCTACTAAAAAAAATACTTCAGTATGTTGGAGTTAGATATTGGGTGTCACAAAAAAAAATATTTTAGGGCTCTGACTAGGTCAAAAGTTATTTTAAAATATTGGGTGGTACTGAAAAAATATTTTAGATACTAAGTGCTACTGAAAATACTTCAGTGTGTTGGAAGTCAGATACTGGATGTTACAGAAAATATATTTTAAGGTTCTTATTGGACCAAAAATTATATTAGAATAGATAGTACTGAAAAAATATTTCAAGATAATAAGTAGTATCAGAAAAATATTTTTAGGTGTTAGATATTTATTTCAAAAAAAAAAAAGAGGTGCCGCCCCGCCATTTCTACACCAAGACGGTCTAGTTTGAGCCAGAGGAGGGCAGCGGATGGAAAAAGGTAAAGGAGAGAAGCCGGATCCGGATCAAACTGAGTGGGCTGAGAAATACAAAAATATTATTAGTATTTTATTTTTATAGGGGTCAAAAATTCAAATGAAACACACGTTATATTAACGTACAAACACACTCAGACACAGTACAAGTTTGATACGGTGAGGCACTAGATCCAAGGGTCTTTGGCAAAATATTATTAGTATTATTCAAACACTTGATATTTGCCTCCCCTGGAACTCAGCATCCTCAAATGAGATCATAGTTTCTATTGGTAACATGATGTTTTGATTTTCTTGTTTTTAAGGATGAGGAAATTGAAGGGGACAAAGGGGAAGAGCTTTCAAAGTTATCCTACATGATCAAAGTACAGTGATACGTAAGGTTAGAATTCCAGAGGATTTCAACTTAACAGTAAAAAAAAAATCAAGTTAACTTCCTCTTTGCTTTTGTTTCTTTGACCAAAATTTCAAATTCATTGCAGACTGATACAACATTTTAGGCAACCTCATTTTTATTCAATGGCTTTATATATTTAACTTTCTTCTTTTTAATAAGACTCTTAATCAAAATGTAACTGCACAATCATATATTGCTATTAGATTTACGCTAGCTGATGATACTCGAAGCTGTCCATTGATATTTAAAAGTGTAGCACACAGCCTTAAATATATAGTTAGATTGTGAAAGTAATATCGTGAGAGCTATATCACGAATATTTCTTTCTGTTACTCATTTGTTATGATTTATAACAAAGCTAAATGTAAATAGTAAGTCTCCCAAAGCCTAAATTTCTTTGCCAAGCTTGAATGGTTTAGTTCTCTTGGTGGCAGAGGACACTTGGCTCCAAATCAAGAAGTAAACTTGACAGAATAATAGCTTCCTCAAAATTAAAGTCAATATGCAACAACAAGGAAAGCGTTTGAGTTTTGTGGATGCGAAATGGTTCAAGACTTCAGGGTCGAAATTGACAGAAACAGAACAGAATCTATTGGTGGCAGAGAACCTCTTGTAAATTTAGGAGTTATTTAGGCTAAAATCGCAAAAACCTGCCTATTCTGTTCTTGAATATGTGTGTGTATGATAATGAACTGTTGAGAGCAATCATGAGTAGCGGTATGCAGCCACACAAGCATATGTTTTCTTTTTTTATAAGGATTAATATAATCTTTGGTTCCTTAAATTTGTCCTCATTTTGATTTTGGTTCTTCAAGTTTCAAACTATAGATTTTAGTCTTTCAAAGGGGTAAAATTGTCAAGTTTTTATTAGATTCTAGGGACTAATATTTTAAATGAAAAGAAATTTGAGATTTGAAACTTGAGGACTTGAATTTGTATTAACCCTTTTTATAAAGCTCAACAATTTACTCTATTTTGTGTGAAAGAAAACTAAGCATTATATGAGACCACAAATCCCATGGCGTTGAAGATTATGATAGATTGAAATTAAAAAGCCAATACCTATGCATGTCCACCCAACGGAGGATAATGAATTAATGATTCGATTTTGAGTATGATGCTTCCTTATCAAATGATCATTGCTTAATGGTTTGATCTCCCATTAATTCTGCTCAAGGATTTTTATCAATCTAAATAATGAAAATATTAATATCCAAACTTTCTTTCTCCATTCAAAGTCATCTCTTTTGCATACTTTTCATAGTTGCATTTTTTTTTCCTTTATGTGCACAAGATATCATACAGAGTTAGCCTCCTATGGTCTGAATCATTTAATGCACAAAAATATGGTCATTAACCAGGTCCAAATTCTAGTTTCACTTTGAACAAAATCAGGGTACACAAAAACGAGTCTTCATGAATTTCTAACCTGACCCATACTTTGAACCAAGCGAAAATCACCCATAATGATAGCAAACCACACCAGAACATATACGACAACCTGATCAATACATTGAAAAATTATTTGGCTACCCTCTAGAAATTTATATTTTTAATGCTATTTTTGGGTTATTGAATTAATAATGCCTAACAATCAGAGTTACTGTTGAAGAAGGATTTCCAACAAAAGTGCAGTTTTCCTCGAATCAGCCAAACAAGAAGGCCATTGATTTTCCAACTCTTTTAATTCTTGGCTTGCTTTTATTTGGCCATCCACCACATGGGACTTGTCTCTCTTCACAACCTCATACTCTTCCATGAACCTTATGATGTCCAAAACACATTCCTTCTTTTGCTTTTGAAGAGAAGACAGTTTGATTTTACAGTCTTCTAATTCTTTTTCTTTGTTGCTTTTCAATTCAGCCTGCAATCTAGAGATCTGTTCCTCCAGTTCAATCATGCAATTCCCAGTATTGCGGATTTCAGACACAAGAGTATTAGCTACCTCCATCTTTTGAGCATATTCTTCATCTACCCACTTCTCTTTTTTTGGAAGCTTGGTGAATCTATCAAGCTTATCATTAGCTTGCTTGAAGGATGAGATAAATTTTAGGATTTCTTCTCGAAGAGAGTCTATTTTGCCAATAATAAGGCTGTGAGAGGAAGTTCCATCTTTACAAAAATAGGTGGACAAGAAGTTGAGTGCATTCTCAAGGCGATGAGTATGTTCTTTAGAGTTAGCTATCTGATTGAGATCCATTTTCAATGAGGATTCTAAATCATCAAAGGCCTTAGCCACTTTATCATCTTCAAAAGCAGCAATTTTGGAAATGCAAGGCTGGCTAACTTCCAACTCAAAGCCACCCTTCATTATTTGTAATAATCTATTAAGATCATTATCAATGGAGCTCCTTCTTTGATTGACCATAATTTGACCCTAAAGCAAATGAAATGAAGCATTAATTTCACCTCCTCAGTAAGAAACCAATTTTGTATGTTCTAGCTGTGACGTGTAGAAGAAGAACAAGCAAAGTAATGTATACTCAATACACATATGGGTATTGTTTGATTATCAAATTGCTCTATTCTGGCATTAGTATATTCTAGTCTTAAAGAATAAAATTATGTCCCAAAACTTATGCAATCAAATGAAGGCTTACTTTTGCAGATTGATCAGTAATGGCAAAAGCAAGTAATGGGTCTGATTGCGAGCTCCCGGCTTCGACTTCCTTGCGAGGAGCTGAAGTTTCTATTTGAGGCTTTTTGGGAGAAGAGATCTGAGAGCATAGAAATAGAAAAATTAATCTGAATGAAAGCCAGTAATATAACATATCAATAGTGCAACTGTATTAGAAACCAAATGGTGGAATCGTAAGTGGCATTTTGTTTGATGTTTCTTTGGCAGAACATTCACTGGTATGTTCTTTAACCCTTTGGAAGAAGATCAAAGGCTCCTGCAGACTCATATAGACTAAAAGCAAAATCATTACTACTAGAACCCTTTTCACTTTGGCATTACTCTTGGTGTAAAAATAATCGTTTATCATCTCCTTGCTTTTCTTCTTTCAGCCGATGGCCATTTTATTAAGTTTGATACTGACCTCAAAAGCCCAGTTTGAAATTTCTGCATAGTATTCTTCTTCATCTTGAGAGTGTATTTGAAAT
This sequence comes from Neltuma alba, assembly GCF_004799145.2. NCBI lineage: Eukaryota > Viridiplantae > Streptophyta > Magnoliopsida > Fabales > Fabaceae > Neltuma > Neltuma alba. The sequence continues at coordinate 29,646 of NW_021633815.1, forward strand.
GGCCTTGAAAATCCACGCACTGTCGAAATAGAACACGTCTATTATTATGAGAACAAATTTAAACAATTATGGCAGTTTTAATGAATTCGCTACGTGAATACTTACGTGCATCATAGCTATCATTAGCTAAAGTTGAAGAAATGTTAGGACATTCACGCACATGACGTATTTTCACATTCTGAAAATCAGTTTCTTGGCAGATAGCGCGAAGAGTTAGCATTTTTACTAGTCTTATTGCAACTAGTTTCGGAAGAACGTCCCCCATGACTGTCTTTTGTCCCTCTTCTTGCTTCCATCCAAATACTTGCCCAAGCCGAGGCACATCTTCTATATTCACATACAAGAGTCGTGGAAGCTTACCACTTGATTTAGAGAAGAGGCATTTCAAACTCTCGCAATGCTTCACTATAATTCCACATAGCTCTGGGAAACATACTTGAGGCGGAGGCATAGGATTTTTCTGATCCTCTTCATCCTCAATAATGCTCGCTAGCTCTTCACAGTCTAATACCTCTAACCTTTTCAGTTTTTGCAACCATCTTAAGGAAGATGCACAGAAGATGAATTTCAGTCGTTTGCATCCTTGGATTGTTACCATGGAAAGATTTTGAAAGCTCATGTTATTTTTCGAATAAAAAACTGGGAGAATATGTTCCAAGCGGCTACAGTATGAGGCATAAAGCTCCCGTAAGTTGGGGAAGATATGGTTAACATTCACATGATCATGACCACGCTCTTCATTTGTTACTATGTGCTTTAATGTATTGCAATTTTTGACTTGCAATAATGCCAGCAATTTCAATGATGAGACAATAGATTGGGTAAACAGTGACTTTAACCCACACAATCCAAATATCTCCATCCTTCTCAAACTTGTGAATGGGTATAATGGTGGTGTAAAAAGTCCATGAGCTCTATTCACAACATAGTTCAGCTTTAATGCCTGTATTCCATGCAAACATGAGTTTTTCTTTCATGACTTGAAAAAAATAACTTGCGAGTAATTTGCATCATGTATTACCTGTTTATGATTCAGTTGGGTGGTCATGGAAGCAGAAAGATGATGTTTGGTAGAGGCATTTGATTTTGGCCAAAAACAATGCAAAAGATTCTTTGATAAGCTGCTAGTGCCAACTTCCACTTTTGTAATTGGAGAAGACTTTTGTACTTCATATTCTGCATATATGTTGATGAAATTTGGTGCTCCCCAAATGCACACTTCTTCTAAAAATTGAAGGATGTTTCCTTTTCCCTTTTGGTCCAAATTTAAATCTGTTTCCTTAGGATATTGTTGTCCAAATATGTGCTGTGGATGGATGAAAAAGGCTTGTCATTGAACATCCACATAAATCTATGCGCTTAAGATTATAAAGCTCCATCTTGTCATCAAATAACGTGCTTTCCAGTTTTTCATATTTGGATAACTGTAGCTCCTTTTGTTGCTTAAAAAAATCACCAGGATAAGAACCATGACATAGTTCCCTATCATCCATGGAAAAGAGCTCCAGTTCAACCAACTTGGAGAAGATAGCCACGTCAGGTCGAAGATATATCTCTTTACTCAAGTCCTTAAAGGTTAAAGTTCAAGCATTTATTAGTGACAGTGGAAATTGAAATAAGAATGCCGCTGAAATTAGAATATCTAATGAGCATACTATAGCCAAATTTTTAAGGCTCTTGATCCGTTCAAAGATAGTATCTATTGGCTTTTGAATTTGCATTATTTATCCAAACTTAAAGACCCTCAAAAATAACGTGAAAAGTTAGTTATGTTCTAAGGTTTACATCTGATGTACTCCCTTAAAGTTATTAAGTTATAACCCACGCCCTGTTGAAAAGTTATCTCCCCAATCAACAAAGCCACTTCCCAAACCAAGTCATACATTTTGATGCATTCATTCTCAGCCTTTAAAAATAAACAACAATCCATGAGCTCATTTTTAATTGAAGTGAAATGACTTCTTGCAGCAGAATGTTTATTAGCTTTCCCGTAAAGCCTGGGACGGCTAAAAGTTCTATAGGTATCTCATCGTTTTTTTCTCTTTATTTCATTTCTTTTCTTTTCTTTCGAGATTTCCTTTGGAGGCCAGAATGACAACCAAAATTTTAAATTTTCAAGTAAGCTTTATGCAGGCAACCAAAATTTGATGAATAAAAATGAAAATATTTAGGAGATTTAATATAAAAATATCTAGAAGGTCAAAGCCCAAATACAATACTCCTCTGGTCCTATTTGTAAATAATTTTCAACATGTTTCACACAAACTAAGAAAAATTTTAAACTTCATTAACTCTCATTTAAATTTCAACAACTTTTCAACTTTATTCTTAGTTAATATACATTATACCTTATATAAACAAAGTAAACATAATAATAAATAAAAGGTAAAATTGTACATCCATCCAAAATTTTTTTTTTCTCAGTGCCTTATAAATAGAACAAAAAAATTTCTTCTCTCTTTGCCCTATAAATAGGACCAGATAAGTATGTTACTAATTAATGCTTATATATATAGTTGTATGCCTCACAATAAAACATGTAAGCAAAGTGAGACTCAGCTTAAAACGGTTGTGTTGTTTATGACAGAAAAATCAATAACAAGAATATGTTTCAAATGATTATTAATGTGAAAATTATGCGTATACTAACCTGGAAACATGAATGAAATCTTCAATTGTGCTTCGTGTAACCAGCCAACCAAGATCTAATAAATAAAAAGGAGTTGTAGAACGTTAAAGTGACAATACACACACACACACACAGAGAGATATATATATATATATATATTATACATACATGCATACGTACATGTGCGAGTGTACAAAAAGAAGATGCAAACTTAGTTCATAAGCATCATGGGGCACAAATTCTTACCTCTCAGAGAATTCTATGCGTTTAAGCTGCAATGCCTTCGATATAAAAGCCTTTTTTGTTTTGCCTTTCCTTTTTTTTTTTAGGGGTAAGAAAAGGAACTATGAGAACAACGATGGTAGAGAGAAAAAAATCAAATGAGAAATTTAAATATAAAGACAAAAAACAAACAAAGTAATACTGGAAGTTTTGAACACAATTTTTTTTTTTGTTTTCTCTAAACAAGAAGGAGAAGAACAATGATAACAATAATCAATAGTTTTGAGAGTAGAAAGACAATAATTTAATAGAGGTTAAAATTTGTTCTTTACAAAAGAAGGAAAAAACAAATTAAAAACTCTTTTAATAGAAAGAGAAATGAAAAATCAAAGGAAGAATATGTGGAAAGAGACACAAGAAGGAACACAGGAAGAAAATAATAAACACACAAACTGGTTTGAAGAAGAGGAAGAGGAAGAATTTTTTCTGTGTCTTTTCTTTTCCATTTTGTTTTATTTTGAATCAGAAGAACAACAAAACAACGCTACTAATTAATAGACAGACAAATGAAAGGAAAGATTGGAAACACAAGAAGGATTCAAAGACCAATATGAAACACGAAGACTGGTTTACAAAAGCAGGAGCTTTAGTGATGGGAAATGATGAGTTTGGTACTTCGCTTGTCTCTGAAATTTGAATTGTGGCAGAAAGGTAAAACTATGACTCTTCAACTTTGTATTGTGCGTGTGTGTGTGATGGAATCTAGCTATGGACTTTTCAGAAATTGAAGAAAGGTATATATATCATCCTTCTACCACACTATTTTACTTTCTTTAATTTACAGAATAACTTTGTGCATTTAACTTTGCTTTCAGTATTTCATCCTCCATTTTGGTATGAACGAAGCTAAGTTTTTATTCTTATAATTTTATCATGGATTTCAAAATAGGTCCCATGATTATTACCTAATTATTTATTTATTTATTTAACTTTGCACAATTTACCAAGTTATAATTAAGTCCGTGCCATTAGAGAACGTTAGATAAATACCATATAAGTAAAAAAAAAATTAAAAAAAAGAAGTAAAAAGTAGGAGGAGAAATATTCGTTTCCTTGAAACATTTCTGGAAACAGAGAATGATAAAACAGAGCAATTGAAAAAAAAAAAAAATAGAGCTTCTGTTTCTATATTGTATTTCTGGAAACATACTATTTTACTCAAAAATCGAGTAAAATAATCAAATGTTCAAAGGATAATGAAGAATTAACATAAGAATTCATCACGCAGAAACTTTTGAAGTGGCAGTGTGGTTTTCTTTAATAATAAACAGTCCAATATTTACCTTTCCAATACTTACATTTAATATCTTTAGTAGTACAAATAAATAAAATAAATAAAAATATGATATGAGAGTATTTTTTGAATGAAAGGAAAAAAATTAAAGATTAATACTGAAAAAAATCATTTCGTAAAATTCCAAAAATTTAATCTAAAATCTATAACTCGCTTTGTCATTTGAATCCCTCTATGACTCATCGACTATGAGAGAAATAATCGTTAGAGAAATAAATCTGAACTTCGTGGATGAAAAATTTAATCTAGAATCCATAACTTTTGCTTAGCAATTTCGCTTCTTGAGGCTATTGTAAGCTTGTAATTAAACTTTTTTGTAAGTCAATATATTGAAACATTTTTGCCTGAGTGAACAATGAAGTACCACATTAGCCATTGTGTAGGTATCTTAAAAATGTATTCGGGGAAAAAATGTGCACAAATATAATACTACCTCCAGTTACTAATAGAAGACCTAGTTTAATAAATTAAGGAGATTAAAAAAATTACTACATGACTTAATCATAACATCTATTATATGATCTCTCTAAATATAAAAAAAAAATGATTAGACTATAGATCATTTTATAAATAAGGAAAATTAGTTTTAAAAAAGTAATAAATCTAAATAGTTTAAAAAAATTTATTAACTTCTTTAATTTCTTTAAATTAGTCAACTCAATCTTATATTAATTATTAAAGATGGGAGGTAATATAATATAGTAGACACAATTTTTATTTTTAAAAGCTAAGTTAAAATAATTTCTATAAAATAATCTAAATGTTAAAAAAATGTATCACGTAAAAAAAAAACTACAGAACACACAATTTTTTAACGTGGAAAACCCCCTCAATGTGAGAGATAAAAACCACGGGACCCAGTCCAGAAAAATTTCACTACAATCAAAGCCATATGTACAATAACGAGTCTTCAACAATCATTACCCGCACGTCCTACTTTGTTTTTTTTAATAATTTCCTCTTCATTTTTTTTGTTTTTTTGTTTTAATCATAAGAACTCAAAACACAAAACCCACAACATACATAGCTAACAAACCAACTAATAAACACGACCACACAGTAGAATTGTTTAGGAAATTAAAATATCAGTCTCCAACTATGAAAGCTTATGTTGAAGACGAACTCCTAGTAGCGGTGTGACTTTTCTCAGATTGGATAGACAAGAAGACCACTTAACATCCATATTTTGTAGTTGTTGCTTTGCTTTTATGTTTTCTTCCTCCATGTGATACCTTTCTCTCTTCACTGCGTCGAACTGGTTTATCAGCCCCATTGTCTCAAAAACACTCTTCTTCTTCTGTTCTTTGAGAGATAACAGTTCAATCTCACACTCTTGGATTTCTTTTTCCTTCCTATACACTTCAGCCTGAATCTTAGAGATTTTCTCCTTCAACTCTGCTTCTTTTTGCTGAGCCTCGGCCAAAGAACTCTCTTTATTGTGAATTTTAGACAGAAGAGTTGTGGCTGCTTCCTTTCTCTTTGAAGCTTCTTCAGTTATAAGCTTCTCTTTTCGTTCAAGCTCGTTGAATGTGTCAATAGAGGCATAGGCTTGCTTGGAGGAAGATAGAACAGTCTGGATTTCTTGTTGCAAAGAGTGAATTGTAGCTTGAAGGCCATGAGAGGGAGCTCCTTCTTCAGAACAGTGGGAGGATAAGATGTTGAGAGCATTCTCAAGGCGAAGTTTGCTCTCTTCGGAGCAAGTTATTTCACTCAGACTCATCTTCAATGAGGCTTCCAAGTCAGTGAGAGCCTTCTTCAACTCGTTATCATCTCGAAGAGCTGCAATTTTGGATACATCAGGTATGTGAACTTCCATTTCAGCACCTTCGTCCATTATTCGGAACAATCTCATCAGATCATCTTCTGCAAATTGCTTCTGGTTTCCTTGGTCAAACTTGATTTGTTTCCCAGCGGAGGTCTCTGGTTTCTCCGTGGTTTTATCCTGTTAAAGTGAATCAAATGAAGCAACCATTATTGTAACCAACAGGATATAATGAATTAAAATGCGTTTCCTTCCGCATATTTATGTCTAAGCAAAGGAAACAGAGTTATCAATTGTTGACCTTCTTAATCAGGTGCAGATTGAAAAGAATTGTTCATACCAGTTAGTTTATTTAGGTATTAGATTGAAAAGAAGGTGATATATAGTGGAATCAAAATACGCTCCTGTTGCTTCATAAAAACAAAGCACCAGTTGATTATCAAATTGGTCTATTCTAGCATTAAGTTTATGCCAGTTTCAAAGAATAAAATTTCATCCCTAAACCAATGCAATAAAATGAAGGCTTACTTGGGCAGTGTGATCGGTAATAGCAGAGATCCCTGACTCCATTTCCACGTGAGATGCTGAAGTTGCTATTTGAGGCTTTTTGGGAGATGGGATTGAAGAGACCTAAAAGCGTAGAAATGGAAAGATGAATTTGAATGGAAGCCAATAATTTATTAATAATGCAAATGTATTAGAAACCAAATATTTACTAGTGGAGAGGTCTTTCCAGAAGAAATAGATGGTGGTATCATCAATACCATTTCATTTGATGTTTCTTTGGAGGAAAATTCTTTGATAGGTTCTTCAACTCTTTGAGGAGGTTCATTAGAGGTTTTATTTTCTCCAGGTGCTTGTTGATCACCCATTGGTTCCTTTCCACATAACTCCTAAGCAAATTAAGGAATGAATAAACAACAAGACATTTATATAAAGCTAAAATGAATGTAGCGAGCTTACTTCAGAAGGAGCTAATGTGTAAGGTTCTTCAGTTTTCGGCTTTGAATAAGCTGATGAACTTTCTTTGTCATACTTCTCAAATGAAGGACCTTCTCCAAAAGTTGCTTTGAGATTCTGCCCAACACCAAATGATACGTAAGTTTAAGGATTATTTCTACGACACTAAAGCATTGTAAATAGTATAATCTTCTGTCAAATGTTAGCATTTTGTGAATCATTAGAACGCATATCATATCCTGATTTTGATAGTGCTTGTTGATTCAACCCATATAAGGAAGCATAATATTCTTACATGTGAGCTAATTTTCTTAAACAATGGCAAATGTTGGTGGGGATGTGTTGCTTAATTCTGAATTCATGATTTGATTTGATTTATAATAAAAAAGACTCTAGGTTACCATTATTGTCTTTTAATTTTAGCCTTTTGCAATTTTCTAGGGGTAAGAGGGTGCATATGAGAGAGCTAATTGTTTTTCAAGATGACGCATTTAATGAGAGTAATTGGGATTTTTTTTTTCCTTTTCAAACAATATCAATAATGTACCTACTTCTTCTTGGTTGGTGAGATAATTAAAAGTTACTTATGTACAGGATTGGACAGGGAGTAATATATAGCCAAGTGGTGCATTAAAGGCTCCTACAAATTAAACGCCTATACTATTTTTTTGAAATGATTAGTTCAGTAAACATACAAGTGAAGGTCTTTGTTCTGGGATTCACTCTTAAATTATTTGAACTAAATGATGGAGAGTCATTGCGGGCATATATAAGAAATAGGAACCGACCTAACGAGTTCATTTGCTACTGCTTTAGTACTCTCTAAACTTACAATCTGTTGGTATCTTAAATCTGTTTTAAGCTTACTGTTAGGGTCCACTTTGATCACCAAGTTATGCATTAGAGGCTCCCACCAACTCTTATCCATAAAACAAAATCATTATTATTATAAGGCATTTCCACTTCCACATGACCATGTGTTCGGGGAAATATATATATATATATGTATGTATGAATGTATATGTACAAACCAGTGGAAGCATAAATTGAAGAACAATCCTTACCATGTCTGAACTAGATGACGGAGTTGTTGAGAGTTTTTCTTCGACAATTCCACTTGTTGATGCAATGGTATCCTATGTAACTCGTAAAATATGAATGGGTTACTAAAAATGTTAAAATAATTAAGAAGCACATGGTATATTAATTTAAAGAGAACTCTTTGTTGGTTCGAGTCCTTGTTAGAGACTACCAATGTACATACCTCTGTCAAATTTGGAAAATTACTTTTTGTTTTGTGTGTTGTGGAGTCTCTTATGCCAATTTCCTTTGATACTTCCTCACTCTAAACATCAACAAAAAGATATAAAAAGAAGATAAGCTGAGTTTTTATGGTGTTAATCACCATAATAAATCGAATTAGCACACAATATTTATTAAAAAAACACTTGATTTATTTCAAACAAATGAATAAAACAGTGAGGTAAGAGAGAAATCAATTGTTGATTTCGTAAGTGTAGTTAGTTATAGGAAAAGTATGATATGCATACTTTTTCAAAATTTGGTGAACCATTATTCTGTTGGGACATTGTTGAGTCTTTTTTCATGTCTTCTTCTAATGATTCCTCTTCTTTGATCTGAAAAATAATAGAAGATATATTAGTTTACAATCAACATCAACTTTGATTCCTACAAGGTATATGAGAGGCTCTTGCAAACTCCTATATAAACTAAAAACAATATCATTACTATTAAACCCTTTCCACTTCTGCATTGCTGCATAATTGAGAATTGTTAATGAAAATGCAAGTGAAAGTATTTGTTGAGAAATGAGTTGTTAAGAAGTTTATGACATTGTTTGATTATCGTGAAGTTGTTGAGAATAACACAAACATTTGGTCCAAAATGGTTAAGAATAAATCTGCTAAGCCCAGCAATGTCAAACCTAAACATCTCAAGCCTAAATCGTCAGAACATACCAGAAGACCCTTATATTTTCATTAGCTATTGATATAATTGCTTGACACGTGTATTTCATGTTCTGTGCAATTATTGTTTTTATACCTTTTTCTCTATTAACTCAATAGATGGATTATGCTTGTGTACTATATTATGTAATCTTCTTCAATAAGCATGCCCGTTCAATCAAAACAATAAAAAATGTACAAATCATGCTAAAATTTGTTAGTCTCTCACCAGAGTTAGCTCTGATTCCTCAGAACAGGGTATAAAGAAAATAGTGAGTTGAGGTCATTAATAAAGATTGTAGTCTTAGCCCACTAAACAGGAAAAATTGGGGGCTTCTGCTAAAATATTAGTAGCGAGGGAAACTTTTATTCATGTATTGGTCAATTTTATTTTTACTTAAGCTTGGTGTAAAAATTATCACTTCTCATCTCCCTGTTTTTTTTTTTTCTTCCGATCTCTTTAAGCTGATTAAGCTAACACATAGTTGTTACAATTAATCAATTTAACTATTTTTTTTTTAAACTTTGATTCCTAAAGATGCATCGTAGGCTCCTGCAAACTCTTGTATAAATTAAAAACAAAATCATTACTATTAAACTCCTTCCACTTCTGCATTGCTACATAACTAAGAGTCGTTAAATGAAAATAGAAATGAAATTATTTTGTTGAGAAATGAGTTGTTAAGAAGTTTACTTTACAAAATAAACTTTACAAATCAAACTAAAATTTGAAACAAAGGAATAAGAAAATATGTAAGAATGTGTTGGCTTGGTAACACACTCTTTTTTTGTTATGGTATTGACTATTATGAGGTCTCTCTCCAGAGCTTCCTCTAATTCCACATAATAATAATATCAAACAAAATAGTGAATTGAAGTCATTATTAATAAAAAGAATAGTTAATATACAGATCCTTATAATTTTAACTAATTTTTAATTAGGCTCATATAATTTTTTTTCTTGTTATCAAGTCCTTATACTTTCACTTGTTTTATTTAGGGTCTTGTAGTTTTTTTTTTTTAATCTTTTCATCAAGTTCTTATAGTTTCATTTGATATTCAATCATGCCCTTGAAAATTTTTATTCTTTATTCTATAAGTCCTAATAATATTCTTAGGTAACAATTTTATTTTATTGTTCTTTGAAACTTTTGAATTAAACATATATCCATGTTCATTTTATAATAATATTTTTATTTATTATTATAACCATAAAATTTGAATTATAATAATAAAATTTTCTAAAATCGTAATATAATTGAAACCCATTTATAATTTATAATTCGAATCATTTAAAAATTAATAATTATTTAATTATTTTCATAATTAAATAAAAATTAATTTAAATTTATTATTAATAAATTATATTTTTAATATTATTTATTTAATTAATTTAAGATAAATTAATAAATCAAATTAAAAATATACAAAGATCTGATAAAATTATGTGAAATTATAAGCACCCGATAAAGAGAGAAAAAACTACAAAACCTAAATAAAATCAAGCAGAGATATAATGACCTGATTAAAAATTGTTTGAAATTATAAGGACATGCAAATTAATTATTCATTAACAAAATTGTAATCTTAACCCACAAAATAGGAAAAAGCGGTGGATGTTGTATGGAATTTCCGCCAAAATCAGTAGCGAGCGAAATTTTTATTCATGTATTGGTCAATTTCTACCAAAATTTGTAGTTGTTGTTATTAACCGTTTCTCTATAATTTCGCAACAAAAGCATAATCCATGTACCTCTGGTGATTTTGGTGAAACTATGGAGTCTCCTTCAATAACCTCGGATGCCTCTGCCCGCTCGGATTCCCGTTCATCCTGAACAATCACAAAACATATAAGAAAAGATGAAATGAGTTGAACTCTGATCATTAAACTTTACGAATTAAATCAAGCTAAAATTTGGAATAAAGGAAGAATAATATGTAAGAGGGGATGTATTGGCTTGGTAGCACACACGCTTATTCTGTTACTGACTATTGTTGGGTCTCTCTCTAGAGTTGGCTCTAATTCCTTAGAACAGAGTATAAAGAAAATAGTGAGTTGAAGTCATTAATAAAGATTGCAATCTTAACCCACTAAATAGGAAAAATTGGTGGAGTATGGAATTTCTGCCAAAATACTGGTAACGGGGGAAATTTTTATTCATGCATTGGTCAATTTTATTTTTAGTTAATCCTGGTGTAAATATTATCATTTCTCATCTCCCTGTCCCCCCCCCCCCCCAATATCTTTAAGCTGATTAAGCCATTTTATTAAGTTTGACACTAACCTCATAAGCCCAGTCACAAATATCCTCCTCGTAGTCATAGTAGTCTTCATTAGACAGTGTTTGAGATAGTAATTCATCCACTGCCAAAATAAAACAACTACATTATTATGAGAACAAATTGTAGCAATTAGTAGGTGTAATGAATTAGCTCTGTAAATGCTTACTTTCTTGGATGCTACCATCATAAGCTGAAGGTAAAGAAATAGCAGGACATTGACGCACACGACGGATTTTAACAGTATGAAAATCAATCCCTTGACAGATAGTATGAAGATTTGGCAGTTTTACTAGTCTTATTGCAATTAGTTTGGGAAGCACATTCTCCAAGACCAGCTTCTGTCCCTCTGCCTGCTTCCATCCAAATACTTGCCCAAGCTGAGGGGCATCTACTATACTCACATACAAGAGTCGTGGAAGCTTACCACATGACATAGGGAACAAGCATTTTAAACTTATGCAATGCGTCACTGTTACTCCGCGTAGCTCTGGGAAACATACTTGATGGAGAGTCATAGGATTTTTGTGATTCTCTTCATCCTCCATAATGCTCACTAGCTCTTCGCACTCTGATACCCATAACCTTTTCAGTTTTTGCAGCCATCTTAAGGTAGATGCGCAGAAGATAAATTTCAAATGCTTGCATCCCTGGATTGTTAGCTTGGAAAGATTTTGAAAGCTCATGTAAATAATAGGTTCCACACCAATATCCTCCAACTTGGGCAATTCTTGCGTGTTGGAAAGTGGTTTACCTTTCTTCTCAAGAGGTAATGCCTGTGGGTATCATCAAGATATATTAGTATTAATGATTTTCTTAGTTGATCAATCATAAATTAACTAGAAAAAGAAGTCGGAAAGAGGTTTACCTTTCTTCTTGACAGATCTTCTTGTCTTTTATGCCCATCAACCAATAAGTCCATCAAAGTTTTCAAAGGAAGTTGTGGGCATTCATTCAACCCAATATCTTCTAGATATAGTTCCTTCACATAATAGTTTTTAGCACAAATGCCAACCATATTTGGTAAATCACAAAGGTCTAGGCTTTTCAAAGCTGGGAGATTAATATCAACCTGAACATTAAGATTCTCATCAGCACGGCATTTCCCAAAGACATGTGTCAACATTCCAGCCCCGGTGATCTCCACAGATTCTAAATGCTTCAAGTCTTTTGAATAAAAAGCAGGGAAAATGTATTCCAAGTGGCTACAGTCACAGACTCCAACCTCCCGTAAGTTTGGGAAAATAGAGTTAACATTCCCACGATCATGACCATGCTCCTCATCTGTTACTATGTGCTCTAGTGCATCGCAATTTCCAACTGCCAACTGTTCCAGCAATTTCAATGATGAGGCAATGGATGGCGTAAAGAGTGACTTTAACTCAGAAAATCCAAATATCCGTATCCATCTCAAACTTCTACATGGGTATAATGGTGGCGTGAAAAGACCATGAGCTCTGTTGACAACATATTTCACCTTTAATGCCTGTATTCCATACAAACATGTGAGGATTCTTCGCCTTTCATAAATTGAAAACGAATGGTGCAAGTTATGGTATAGGTTTAAGGTTCAAACTTTTCTAATATTACAAGAAAGATCTACTATATATAAACAAATTGGGGAAAATTAAAGAGAACAACCTACAAAAAATAATATTTATTGAAGAGATATTAAAATTTGTAATCATTTATAAGGATCAAATATAAAACTGTAATTTCAAAAATAATAAACTATTCCTAACTAAATTCTTAGATTTTCTCTAACCACATCTCACATACGCTCCCTCCGTGTTTTAGGGATCAACTCCTATAATACATAACAACAAATTTCATATTTTAACAATATTGGATTAAAAGTAAAATTGTATCACTTTCAACATAAATCAACGAATCAGAAGAAAAATGAGCCCGTAAGTTGGTTTCATATGATTTTTGAGGGAGATATATGGTGGCATAAAAATAATGTAGAAATCAAATTGATCAAACATTACTCATAAAGTTTTTCATAGCTATAATTTTTATCTGCACACTATTTCTTATTTGTTATCAATTTTTATAATCTTTTTGTTTTGTTTTTTCTCGATCTTGATATGTTTGTATTAAAGTAAATGGTAATAAAAAAAATTTAAAGATGAAAAAATTCTAAAAAAATATCTCTAAAATTTCAAAATCTCAAATAAAAAATGACTACAAAAATATGTTGTCATTTACTTCTCCAATGTTATCAATTGCTATTAAAGTGTAGCAAGCATGACCGATTTAGAATTTTAAAATTCAAAGGTAATTCTTTGGGATTCTCCCTTTTAAAATTAAGGGAATGGAAAATTTTAGGTAAAAATAAATATTAATAATGTTATTTAATTAATTATTTTCTATTTTCAAAAATTGAAATTGGTAAAAATATTTATAAAAGTTCTAATTCTATTTATTGAAATTAATTAAAATATATCCATTTAAATTTAAATATATATAAAAAAAATATGGTAAAACGATTTATAAAAAATAAGTCAAGAAAGAGATATTTGGGGGAAAAAAGAGGGCTTTCAATTGCAGCTTAAAAATTAACTATTGATAGCACAATTCATGCAGATGAATGATTTTACTTCATTGTGTGTTTAGATATATAAGATATTTTAGATAGATTAATATAAATGATTTTGACTGATTTTAATAAATTTCGTTTCAAATATTGATGAGAAAAGGATTATTAAAAATTTTAGTTTAAATTAAGGATTGTTAGGGACTTAGGGATAATTTATTATATTTTAAATTTATATTTTAGTATTTGCTTCTTATAATCAGATCTTTTTTAGTAAATATTACTTTTTTTGGGTCCTTCCCCCAATTTTCCCAACAAAATTAAGTTCTTCTACAATCAGTAATTTATAAATGGACAAATTTTCGGGTGGGTAGCGTACAGAGGAAGACCCAAAGCAGTGTAAATATAATGTGCCAAAAAAAACGTGCAAGTAATTTGCAGCATATATTTGAGCGAATTTTTTGGTTTTTGCCAACCGTGCCTAGTGTCTCAATTAGATGGAAAAAAGAGAAATGCAAAATTAATTTTGTTACTTTAAGACAAATTGATATTCTCATCATATATACAAGAAGAAGTTTAGCAAAGCATATTTGGGTGATTCATAAATTATTACAAATAAAGATTTAAAACAAAATAGAGTAACAGATATTACCTGATTATGGTTTGATTGAGTGTCTATGGGAGCAGAAGTGTGACGTATAGTTGAGGCTTTTGATTTTGCCCAAAAACAACATAGATGACCCCTTGATAGACTGCTACTGCTGTCTACTTTTGCACTTGGAGATGACTTTTGAACTTCATCAGAACAAGGCTGTGGGAGATAACATTCTGCATATATGTTGATGAAATTCGGTACCTCATAAATTCTCAATTCTTCTAGCAACTGGAGGATGGCTTCTTTCCCCATTTGGTGCAAATCTCTATGCTTTGGATATTGCCCAAATACGTATTTTAGTTTCTCACAATCTTCAATCTTCATACTTTCTAGTAGTGGAAGGTCTTCACAAAAACATATTGGCAATATAAATTCTAATTCAGCACAGAGGTATATCGTGAGATATTTCAATTTTGGCAACATTGAGTCATGACTCTTTTGATTAGGATCCTGATCATCCATAGTCTCTGCTACTATGTATTTCAACTTCGAACATTTTGTAATATCCACTTTTTCCAACTGCTTTAGACTCTGTGCTGTGGATGCATGAAAAAGGCATGTCATTGAACATTCATTTAGATATATGGATTTAAGATTACACAGCTCTAACTTGCCATCAAATAACGTGCCTTCCAATTTTTCACATCTAGATAAATCCAGCTCCTTTAGTTGCTTCAAAAAGTCAACAGGATAAGGCCCATGGCATAGTTCTCTCACATCCACAGAAGAAAGCATCAGTTCAACCAACTTGGAGAAGATAGCCACACCAGGTCGGAGATTCTCAGTATGGATTAGGCACTTTATCTCATTCGTTGAATCCAAAGAGAGCCTAGTTAATTGATCTCTCGTGCTGTCATCTTCCACAGATATTATGTCAGGAACAATATTTGTCCATCCTCTGTTGTAGTAATCTCGTCCTAAAACCAAAACTTCGGCTCTTGCCACAAGGAGCTTAAATATTTCATTGGAGAAGTATACTTTTAAGTTCATTGAATTAAAATATCTAGATACTGAAGAATCCTCTTTATAATCACTATAATAAACCGGAACCCGATCCATTATGTGATACCTTTCCAATCTAGGAATTGTTGTAATTTGCCCGTCATAATCATCCACAAGATTTGAATCGTAATACAGCTCCTCTAAGAGAAAACAACTTCCAATCACTTCAAAAGGATTATTTCTTCCAGTAAAAGAACAGTTCACCATCTCCAACAATCTTAATTTTTGAAGTTCTTTAATTTCTTTTGGCAATTCAATAATCGAACAATTGTTCAATTCAAGGCTCTCAAGGTTTTTTAGATTTGCCAAAATAGATATATCTCCTAATGACTTAAAATTCTTTATGGCCAAAGTTCGAACATTTGTCAATGACAAAGGCGATTGAAATAAGGAAGTAGCTAAAGTTTCTAAATCTGACAAACCCATTAAAGCCAAAATTTTAAGGTTCTCCATCCCTTCAAAGGGAGCATCAGGAACTTTGATCCAAGGAGAATTTGCATCATTTATCCAAAGTAAAAGAACCTCAAGTTTTTTGCCATCAAAATGATTCGGAAAGTCAACTATGTTCCAAGATGAATATTGGATGTTTTCCATTAAAGTTGAGTTAGAATTCATGCCCGCTTGAACATGTTTGTTTCCAATCCATAGAGCTACCTCCCGAACCAAGTCATGCATTTTGACACATTCATTCTCATCCTTTAATAACAAACAGGAATCTGTGAGCTCATTTTTAATTGGAGTAAAATGACTCCTTGCATCAGAGTATATGTTAGCTTCTCCACAAAGGCCAACACCTATAGCAATCCTGGTTAAAAGTTCTATAGGTATTTCATAATCTTCCGGGAAGAGAGAGCACAGGAGGAAGAGTTGTTGCGCCTTTTCATTCTTGAGATTATCATAGCTTAATCTCAAAGAGTTATAAGCCGGTTTTAACTCTTCTTTAACATCGTGAATTCCCTCATGAGTCTGCAATCTTTTCAAACCATCCTGCCATTCTGATAAAGGCCTAGACTTTAGTGCACTTGCCACTGCTACAATTGCAACTGGTAAACTTCCACACTCCTTCACAATGCCTAAAGCCACATCCTTAAAACCATTGGAAGGACCATCTATGCTCCTGCCAGCATAAGATAGGAAAAGATCAACTGCATCCTTTTCATTTAGGACCTCAAGTTTAATAAGCTCATCGCATCCCATATCTATACAAACTCTCAGATCACGTGTGGTCAGCAAAATAGCACAACAACCCTTGCCATGGCGGCCAAGAGGAATCCCTATTTCTCGCAGTGTAAGCTTTTGCCACACGTCATCTAGTATTATAAGTACCTTTTCTCCACCTTCTGCTATTCTTTTCCATAATATTTGCGCTTGTTCAGATTCATCCTCTCCTTGGGTTAAACGCAGACCCATGTGTTTTGCAATGTTGTCCCGAATATTTTTCAAGTTTGCATCCTTTGAGACAACACTGAAGATGACTTTATCAAACAACTTTGGTTCCACATCTTTACCTACTTCTATTGCCATTGTGGTTTTCCCTGTTCCACCTAGCCCATACAATCCAATCATAAACTTGTTGTCATCTTTCAATGCCTCCTTCAGCTTCTCAGAGATCAACTTTCTATCCTCAAAAGTCATAAAATTTGAAGAAGAATAGAACTCGATGCCTGGAAGCCCAGTTGATCGAGCAACACGAGCGAAGTTACTCTGTTCCATCAGTCGTTTAATCGTTTGCGTCTTCCTTTCCAGCTCCTTGCCTCGCTTGTACTGCCAAAAGCAATTAGTGACCAAACCAAACCATTTCTTCTTTCCTTTTGTGTCTTCTCCTATGAGACCATTGGCTCTTTCTAACCACAGTTCAACTTCATCTTCAACCTGATTTTCATTTCGGTGCCTGGCATCTTCAATATTCTTGAGCACCGTGTTTCTTCTTGCAGTCAAACTTTTCTTCTCCTCTTCGAAGTCATCAACATAGGTCTTGTAACGACACAAGTATTTGAGTTCCTTCATTGCTTTATCTACCGATGATTCCGCGACATGGGTGGCCACGCCCTCTCCTATTGCCGCCATCTAACATGCACGGATATGCGATGCAATTAGGGACTGTTGGCTACACTTCTATTATAAATGTTTCAACTACACCTACCATATTCTAGATAGCATACAAGAAAAATAATTCTCACGAAAGTCTACATCAAAAGGAACGTTATGCAAACTTAGTTTAAAGAACCTACGAGAATGTTCTTACTCTTAGAGTGCGTTTTTTGTTCTTTCTCCTTTTCTCCTACATATTTTTTTATTTCTTTCATTTTGATCTCCTTAACTAGGATTTCATGACTAAAGAAAATATTATATATGTCCCAAATAAGGGATTTATTTACAAGTAAGTGCCAACGAATTTGTTAGATAAGTATTTTCAAGAGTTCCTTGTGAGTCAATTGTAATTAATTTCACTTACAAAATGTCATGTGTGCCCTTTGCCTTTGACAGATGGGTGTTGATTGACTCCTGACAACTTTTGACTAGTCAAAAATTTCCTTAAAATGTTTTTATTGAAATACTTAATTTATACTAATGTACCAGTCAAACAGTACATTATAAATTTACAAGTAAATGTCTAAAAAAATTGATACTTTAATATTTAACACTCAAGCTAATAGATTTATAAGTAAATTTACATGATGTTTTTATTGATTCTTTTACAAATCGATTTGCCGTTCAACTTCTTAAGTTCATGAGTTGTTCTATAAATTTATAAACCAACTTCAAAGTTTATAACTTAATAAGCTAAAGAGCACTTATAATTAGATCCGCTTGTAAATTTGAGAAGATGATTTGTAGATCTAAGAAGATGATTTATTAGTTAGTAAAACACATTTTTTATTTTAATTAAAATATCCTAACTATCCTTTTATTTCACCTTAACCACACATGCACCCCTTTTTATTTTTATATTGGCTAAAGTGTCTTTCTAGTCATTTAATTCTAAAATTATTAATTTTAAACGATAAGTTTTTGTAGTAATCGTGGTTGTTTTAAAATTTAAACTTAATATGTTAACATGTAATAATATTTTATTAACATTTAAAATATCAATATTATCCTTTTTTTATTAACGGTTTTAGGATTAAATGACCAAAAATATATTTTTAAAAGTTAAAAAATTAAATTGAAACATTGTATAAAGTTAAATGACTAAAAATATACTTTAACATTTTATATTTTAGTCCTGACTGTTAATACTATCAAAGAATATTTTAAAATATTCTAAAAGTATATTTCAAATTAAAAAATACATCAAAATAAATCTTATTTACTACTTGGCCCTCATCCTACAAAATCTTTAATTTATTTTTTTGTTTTGCTGTAAAAGCCTTGTTTTTTTTTCCCGAGAAGAGCATTATGAGTCTATGAGAACAACGATTAGGCAGAAAAAAAGATTTGAACCCAGCAAATAATATACAAGATATTTTCAAATTTCTTGAAACTTGATATAAAATGTCGCACATATCCCTTGGCTTTAACTTCCAGTGACAATGGTTTTTTTAAAAAAAAAAAAAATGCGCTGACCAACCACCAACAACCGCTGCCCGGTCAAAAATACTTTTAATAAAATAGTAAATTTATAATTTACAAAATTGAAACATAGCACGTTTACAAGCAAAATTTAACTTCTTAAATTTACACGTAAATTTATATAAAAATAATAATAATTTAATATTTCCAAGTTAACTTCATATATTTAAAGGTAAATTTTCAAACAATAAATTGATTTTTTAACAAAACGAGGATTAAAAGATTATTTAATTTAAAATCATACATTATTAAAATAAAAAATAGTTAAAATAATATATATTAAACATGGACCATATTTATTTTGATGGTCCAAACGGTAAGCAGCACTGAAATTGAATTAGCTTTATTTGAAGATAATCACCGGGGTAGTAAAACTATAGAGAGATGCAGTATTACGGATAATACACCTAATTTAAAACTTTGTTTGAATACTCAAGCACAAAAGCCTTCCCTAACTTATAATTAAAGTAAATAAGCTATTAAAAAAACAGGTAATGGCAATCTTCCCCTTTTCCCCCCTCAATTTCCTTTCTATTTTGGTCTAAAATGACAACAAAAATTACAAATCTGTAAGTAAGTTTCATGTAACCAATCAGGATTTGATAAATAAAACTGAAGATGTTTAGGAGATCAATTATTTAGTATACATAACCCGCACCTGAGTTGATAGTAGCTGTAAAATTTTTTATAAATAATACTACAATTAAAACTGTACACATACTAACCTGGAAATTAACAGGAATCCAAAATCTTCAAGCAGGCTTCAGGTGACCAACTAAGATCTGAAAAATAAAAACAAGTCAAAGAAAGTTTAAGAGACAATATGTGTGTTACACGCGCACATATATACATGTATTTAAAAAAAAAGATATAAATATAATTCATAAGTATAGTGGAGTACAAATACTCACCTCTCAAAAGATGCCTTGGATATAAAGGCCTCTTTTTGTTTTGTTTTTTTTGTTTTTTGTTTTTTATATTTTTAAGATAAGGGGACTACGAGAACAACGATTAAGGAGAAAAGAAAATTTAAACACAAACTTTTGTTGGGTTTTCTATGAACAACGATAACGATGATCAACCAAAATTAAAGTAGAAAATAATTCAAATTAACACAAAACAAAGTTTAAAAAATACAGGCTCCTTTCAATGGACAGACTTTGAAACAGCAGAAACCTTAGTAACCGGAGAGAAAAAAAGTGAAAACAGGAATTCAAGTAGAACACACAATTTTTTTCCCTTTTTTTAAAGAAAGACAAATCAAAGAACTGAAAAGAAGAGCACACAATTTTTCTATGTCAATGTCTTGACGATGGATGGAAGTAGAGATGAAAGTGAAAGGAGAGGATCGAAGTACAGAGGAGGAGGGCAAACAAATTATTAAAGAAGAAGCACAAGGGAGAAACGATCAAAAGGAAGGATCCAACAAACAAACAAGAAGATTGTGGAAGAAGAATAATAACAGAAACTTCAAACAAGTGGGAGAGATGATGATCGACAACCCAAATGGAACTGAAGCAGCAGAAACTGTGGTGGTATATTGGTGAACATAGAGAGGCTATATGCTCATAGTACTTATCTTGAATTATCACTCCTCTTCTTATAATAAATTACTTGTGACATTCTTTCGTACAACCTCATTTACAGACTGTAAAAATTGCACATTAATTCAAAAATTATGTACTAGCCGCCAATATTTCAACCAAAGAATGGCAATGCCAGCTCAAAAGAAAAAAACAGAATAAACGCTATCACCGGAGACATGGGCCCTCCTCCAACTAAAGGCATTGACTGACTTTTCCATTCTCATTCGACATTTTAAGTATATTCTAATACTTTTAATTTTACACACAAATTGGTGAGAGGAATCCAAACTGCAGAACAGTGGTGATTTGGTGAACAGAGAGAGGCTATTGCCTCAAATAGACCCTAAACAAACAGTGGAAGTCGGTGGATGTGAGTCCTATTCAACACTGACAGTACAAATTGCTTTTTATTCAAATCAAAAGGAGAGTAAATGCAATAGGTGGATCATTAAAAAGTGACTTGTGGGCGGAAAATAATGCTCTCTCTTTTATTGCTGGAGCCAACATTACTACTGTTAGGTCGTGGTTAGACGGTAATTCTTGTATAATTTGATTGGATATATAAAATATATATCAAATTGGGAAAATTAAAGAATATAAAGATAATGTTTTAAAATACATAAGAGAATAAAATTATTTGATTTTAAGTTATTAAAAATAAATTAAAACGCCAAGAGAAACGATAAAAATAAACACATATTTACGGGTACATGCAAAAGAAGGCCATGAAAAAGATGGAACAAGATGTTAGAGCTCCGCGCTCATATGAATAGTTTTTTTTTTTTAAATTTTGTTTCCTGATTATGGGAGTTTGCCAAATAAATACTTATTCAATCTAACAAGACAAGAACAAATATGCTGAAGCACTTTTTTAAGTGTCTGATTTATAGGAAAAATCGGTTGGAATGGACAAGAATGAAAAAGAAGGAAATGGAAAATTTCGGGTCAAAAGCCTGTTTGGTTGGTACCAAAATGAAAAATGAATTGATGAAAAATTTTATGGCTGGTTGGATGAAAATATGTTGAAAAATTGTGCAATTTTAGCATGTCACCCTTAAGAAAAGAATATAATATAATTAAATAAAAAAAATACATTTTAACCTTATAGAGTAATGGAATTATTAAAGATATTTAATAATTCAAAAAAAAAATGAATAAAAATGTATTATGATTTAAATAAATATGAGTAATAAATATGAACCTTAGAAAAGGAGCAATGTTACCCATATCATTAAAAATATTAACAATCAACATTAGCTTAATGTTAGTTTTTCAACGGTTATAGTAGATTTGCTATTTTTTAGATCAAAAATTTCCAGATGCCAACAATTCCTACGCAATTTTTAAGACAAAATTGAATCTGAATCCAAGTGATTATGTATTTAAACTATTTTCAAGATGAATTAGGCATCGCAAAATTAACGGTGGCACAATGTTACCATTTGTCAATTTGATAATTAATTGGATAGAAATTGTTAGGCGCTGCTGAGTTCTTTGTTCTTTCTTTGGGATTCTTTTCCACGTGTGACAAACCATTGACAATAATGTAGAGGGCCCTCAATTACCACTCAAAAATTTAACTTCATTTTTATCATTCTAAAACCTTCCTCAAGTTCTTCTAGTAAGAAAATTTCTTCAATTAAAGTATATACTCAGTTCACGCTTTATAGAACCACTTCCTCTGTTAAAGAGTAACATACTTAATTATTCCAATTAGTCTTAGTGTATTCTTCTAAAAAAATGTTATTTATAATGTTTTTCTTAATGTGTATGAGTTGGGCCCATGACTCTAATCTAATTCTTTTCCTATGAACTCTGTTATTTCTCATATTTTCAATTGCAATGCTGCTTTAAATTATAGAGGACTATATATATGTTTTAATTTCAGACATCAATTGCTATATATCAGCTTTTGGATATTGCTCCTTCATTAACTACTTTCATAAGCTATCTTGCATGATAAAAGTAGAAAGATCCATAGGATCAGACTTCCACACTGCTTTCACTTGAAAACAGAGGATTTCAATTTAATAAAAACAAAAAAAACCAAGTTAACTTCCTCTTTTTATTTGTTTCACTTCTCTTTAATAAGATTCTTAATCAAAACGTAACAACACAATCATACTTTAAATAAGTGGCATTTTTCACAAAAAAAATGTTAAATAATTTTAATTATGCTACATAAAAAAAAAACAAAAAAGAAAAGCAATCCCAAGCATTCACTGGCTATAAATCCTTTGAATACTCTGGAGGGCTTATTAATGATTGATGAACATTTTTATTTACAGGTCATACCAATCATATTATCAAAATTTTTCTGAACGAGACGAAATCCATGTGAAAATTTGAGCCATCTTTAGAAAAATGGAAAAGTGAAGTCATGATTATGCATGGGCCAAAGGTGTTTTGCTCCCATTCAATAATTGATCTCCTTTGTAGCCAACCACCTTTGACGGGCGGGCTCGTTAATTAATTAATTTTTATAGACAAAAAATATAAATTAAATAAGTTAATATAATATTTTTTTTGAAACATCATAATTATTATTTTTTAATTCACTCATTTTCTTTCCTACTTAATCATTGTTAACCGAATATCAATAGAATTAATTTTAAAAAAATTAACAATAATATAAAATAAGTCTTACGTATATGATCAGTATTAAGTTACAAATTAATTTCTACGTTAAGTATCGAAGGAGTATTTTATTTTATTTTTCTTGTGAGATGATGCCAAATTAATTTTATTTTATTTATTATTTTATTATTTTAGAGGTGAATTCAAGACAATTATGCTTTACCCTATATTTGATATGAGGGAAATAGAGAGGAGGAGAAGGGAAGAAAAATTTTCATGAATTTAATTTAAAAAATTAAAAAAGTTGGATTATAAAATTTTGATAAAAAAATGAAAAATAAATAGTAATAAAACTTAATTAAAAAATTTTAATCCTGTTTCATCAATTTTTTAAATTAAACTCATCAAAATTTTTCTTCCCCATCCCTTCTTTTCATTTTTCTCGTACACCTTAAAGAAAAAAGAGTTGTGTTAAGTCATTATATATATATATATATATATATATAGATAGAGAGAGAGAGACTCATTCGGTGTAAAATGAACTGTGATAAGGCCTTCTCACAAGTCAAGCTTTCAATCAGTTAACGTATTTTATGGGGTTTCTAGGCCACATAATGTAACGATAATGAAAATATGATTCTTAAATTGATAATACTATCTTTTCCTTTTTTTTGAACTTCCCTTTACAATGAGATTCCTAAATTGATAATGCCACTTTTTCTTTTTTGTGAACTTCCCTTTGCGGGACCCCTTTTTGATTTTGTATAGTTATTTGCCATGCAGCTCACAAGTCTCCACCATGCCGATGTGCCCAAGTTTTTTTTTTTGTTGCCAATTGTTAAAAAACACTTAGGTCAATTTTCCTACAATTATAATATCAAGTTCTCCACCGTAATTGTCATATGTTCTTTTTTTTTTTAATAACTTTTTTCATATAATCATTTAATGCTAATTTCATGTGGAAAAAAAATCACATTGATTAGAAAACATGACATACTGATTATAAACATCTTTATCTAAATAATCTCCTCTTATAGTGACTATTTATCTTTATATGAATATACTACCAAAAAGCATCAAATTGGCGATGAAATTTAGTGACGAAATTTTCGTCTCCAATCAAAATTAGCGACGCATTAGTGACAGAATTTAGTTAGCAACAAAATTAGCGACGGAATTTTTTCTATCACTAATTCCACCGTCACTAAATAATTAGTGATGGAATTCAAAATTTCATCTCTAATTAGCGACGGATTACTGACGGTTTAGCAATAGAAATTAACCTGTCACTAATTAGAGAAGGATATCCTGCAAAAAAAATTTCATAAATTAGTGATGGATTTGTGATAAAAAATTTCATCACAAATTGGTGACAGAAATTTCCATCAATAATCCGTCTTGGTGACAGAAATTTAAAATACCACATAGCAATCATTGATCGCCATCACGTGTCATGTTTATGACTACCACCTCACATTCTCCTCTCTCTCCCATGCCGCCATGTCATCCCTTCATCCACATGATCGCCATGTGCCCATCACTGTGAGCCACCACATCACCGACGGTTACCACCTCAGTAACTCCTCTATCTCTCATGTTGCCACGTCATCTCTCTATCTACGTCATTGCCACTTGTCCATCATTGTGATCCACCATGTCATCATTGGACACCACCTCAACTCCTCCTCTCTCCCATGCAGCTACATTATCGCCACGTGTCTATCATTATGAGCCGCCACGTCGTTGTCTTGTTCATATTATCACCATGTCACAAATTGAGCCAATTTGTGAAGAAGTGATAGCTCGAACTTGAGACCTTATACGCGCGTATTGAAGCCTTTGCTAGTTAAATTGAGAAACACCTGCAAAATTTTTATGCAAAAATAAATATATATAATATTTTTAATAACAAATTCAAATATATATAATAAATATTATATACATAATTTAACATATATTATATAGTTTAATATATATTATATAACTTAATATATTATTATTTATTTGAATTTAATTTCTATATTTTAGTAAAAAGTTTCTTATCATTTATATTTTTATTCAAATATTTTAAAAAATAATAAGTATATTATATATTTTTATTTTCTTTTCTTTTATAATATTTGTATTTTTTAATTTTTATATAATATATTATTTAAAAATTATGATATATTATATTTTTATTTTAATAACAATTTAAAAAAATTATTATTATATATTTATATTATATTTTTTGTGACGTATTTGTGACGGAAATTAGTGACAGAAAAATTCTATCACTAATTTTCATCATAAAATGAAAGTTAGTGATAGATTAGTGACGAAAATTAGTGACAAAATTTTTTGTCACTAATTTCCCTCACTAATTAGCGACGGACTTGTGACAGAATTTAGTGATGGAAAAAAATTTTGTCACTAATTCATCTCTAATTTAGTGACGAAATTAAAATTCTGTCACTAATCTATCATTAATTTAGCGACAAAAATTTTCTGTCACTAAATTCTGTCACTAATTTTAGTGACGGAATTTGTGAGGGATTAGCAATGGAATAAAATTCCGTTACTAATCCCCTATTTTTTTGTAGTGCAAGGAGGATAAAGCAAATTTAAATTCCGCGAAACACATTTATTGTGAAGACTTTAATTTTAATACTCTTAGTTTGAGAGAAATTAGTCTCAAATCTAAATTGACTTGAGGATATTTTGAGTTACACAATTAAAAAAAAAACGAATGGGTGGCTTGAAGAAGTAAATCTCCTTTTACTTTTCTTTGTTTGAAATTTGAAGGCAAAACAGCACTATTAATTATTAATAGACGGGCAAACGAAAGGAAAAAGCCTAGTGATTGGAGGGGTAAAAGGACAAGAAGGAGAACAATGAATACAGAGGAAATACGAGAAGGATGTTCAAGGAATAAATCAAATTGGCCCCAATAATTTCGGATTTTGGCTTTGCCATCTAATTTCATATCCGAAAAATTATTAAGATTCTAATTACTTGAGTTGTATTCGCGTGAGTTTAGTTAGTATCTAGAATTTCTATGAGAGTTTGATAGGACTCATACCGTGAAAAAAGAACGAATAAAATTCAATTACAAGTCAAATTATATTTAATACTCGCAAATAATTAATTTTTTATTTGAAATTCATATATAGTTATATATATATAATTCTCCCTAAAACTAAAGCAATTTTTAAAAATTATTCGCTGGCCCAAAAAAAGTGAGAGTCATTCTACCTCCAGTCCTAAATATAAGAGGTAGTTGACTAATTTGTGAAGATTAAAAATATAAGTTAAGTTAGTTATTTATAATAAATATGTATTTTTTTCCTAAAATATTCTTACTAATTAAAAGTATATTGACTAGAGTTACTGTTATTAGAATGACCACCTTGAAAAAGAATATATAAATATAAGAGACAAAATAAATTAAGGTTTTATATTTACAATTGCCTACTTAGCATTCATATTACTAAATCACAAGATCAATGGCAGATAATTTTTCAATTTTGTGCTTCAATTCATAGATATGAATTACATTTATTCGGGCGTTCTTGCTTGGATTATTTCACTCCTAATCCTTAGGGAAAATATTTGAACGTCATGACTAAAAATAATCTCTAACTTTTGCACAGCAATTTCAAAACCTGAGCTTATACAAGACTATTAAGCCTGTAAAACTTCTTTATAAATCAATACATCGAACATTTTTGCCTTAGTGAACGATGAGATACCACATTTGCCATTCCATCTGGCATCTTAAAAAATGTGTCCGAGAAAAAATTTGCACAAATAGTTTATAATACGGTAGACATAATTTTTATTTAAAAAAATCAGGTCAAAATGATGTGTATAAAGTAATTTAAACCTTAACAAAAGGCATTAAGTGAAAAAAATTGTAGAAGACATGATTTTTTAACGTGGAAAACTGTCACAATGTGAGAGATAATAACCACCGGATCAAGTCCAGAAAAATTTCACTCCTAATCAATATATATAATGATGAGCCTTCAACAATTATTACCCACACACACCCTACTCTCTCTCTCTCTCTCTTAATTTCCTTTTCAATTTTTTTCCCTTTTTTATCATAGGATGTCATCGAACACAAAACCCAGCACACATATAACTAACAACTCAATTAATAAACACGGCCACACTGTAGAATTTCTTATGAAATTAAAATATCAGCCTCCAACTGGGGAAGCTTATGTTAAAGATGAACTCCCAGCAGCAATATGGTTTTATTCAGATTGGATAGACAGGAAGATTACTTAACATCCATATTCTGTAGTTGCTGCTTTGCTTTTATATTTTCTCCAACCATGTGAGACCTTTCTTTCTTTACTGCTTCAAACTTCCTTATCAACCCCATTGTCTCAAAAACACTCTTCTTCTTTCTGTTATTTGAGAGATAGCATTTCTATCTTGTGCTCTTGAATTTCTTTTGAAGACGGTTTTGATCCCAAGCATGATAAAATAAAATATAAATGCATTCCCACATGATCAAATTCTTATCATGATACAATTCCATTCAAAGGGCCCTGAATTTTTTTGCTCATTTAGTCAAGGTTTAGGTGGCTTTAAAGTACAAATTGTGAAAGCTGCATCACGAATATTGGTTTCCTTTACTTCTTTGTTATAATTTATTACAAAGTTAAATGAAACTATAAGTCTCTCAAAACCTAAATTTCTCTGCCAAGCTTGAATATGGTTTATTCCTCTTGGCGGCGGAAGTAAACTTGATAGAATAACTTGCTCAAGATGAAAAACATTGTGCAACAACAAGGACTCTAATCATCTTGCCAGAATCATGAAGCTGCAAGGGAAGCATTTGAGTTTTGTGGATGCAAAATGGTTCAGATTTCAGGGCTGAAAGGGACAGGGACAGAACCGAATCCACTGGTGGTAGAGTCTCGCAGGGCTTATGTTTTGATAAAGTTCAATATTTTATTGTGTGAAAGAAAACTAAGAATTACATGAGACCACAAATCCCATGAAAACTACAAGCACAACTAAATCCTCCGGGATGAATATTATGACAGAATGAAATTAAAAAGCCAAAACCTCTTTACATATACATCCCATTGGGGATAGAGATTCTATTTTGAATGCGATGCTTCTTTTACCAAATGATCATTGCGATTATAATGATTTGATCTCCCATTAATTCTGCTCAGGATTTTATCAATGTAAATAATGAAAATATTAATATCTAAACTTTCTTTCTCCATTCAAAGTCATCTCTTTTGCATACTTTTCATAGTTGAATTAGTATTCCCTTCTGTACACAAGATATCAATACTAAATTAGGCTCCCCTGCTCTGAATCAGTTAAGGCACCAAAATATGGTCAATAACCAGGACCAAATTCTATTTTCCCTTTTAACAGAATCAGTGTACACAAGAACGTGTCTTCATGAAGTGCTAGCACGACCGATACTTTGAACCAAGTGCAAATCACCCATAATGATACACACATCAAACCAGAACACATATGACAACCTGGATTAATACAGTGAAAAATAATTTGGCTACACTGTAGAAGTTTATATCTTAATGCTATTTTTGGGTTATTTACATAACAATCCTTAACTCTTAAAGCTTCTGCTGAAGAAGGATTCCCAACAAAAATGCAGTTTTCCTCAAATCAGCCACAAAAGAAGGCCATTGATTTTCCAACTCTTTTAGTTCTTGGCTTGCTTTTGTTTGGCCATCCACGACATAGGACTTGTCTTTCTTCACAGCTTCGTACTCTTCCATGAACCCTATGGTGTCCAAGACACATTCCTTCTTTTGCGTCTGAAGAGAT